>NW_006160040.1:8021478-8030898 GCF_000334495.1 Tupaia belangeri chinensis | reverse complement strand
GGGGGGGGATGGACACACCGCGATCCCTTCTCCTCCATTCTCTTCTCGGGATCTTGGGCATGCACACACACGTGCTCAGCGTGTTTAAGCCACCAAGTCTGGGACTCAAACCACGGTGAACTACATGGGAGTCCAGTGACATAGCCATTACACTAACTGCTGGTCCCCCAAGTTTATTCTTTTATGGGGCAAAGGGAAAGGAGAAGTCAAACATAATGCTACGTATTTTCTATTATTGACTGTTGCTGTGGAACATCTCATGTCTTGCAGTTCTATACAAGCCTCCTGTTGTGTCACCTGGCCTTCTCTCCTGACATATAGTTTCCTTTAACCTCCTCTAATTGTGTGGTGTTGGCCCAAGAGACTGAGATTGTGCCTCTGCACATCATTTTTTTTTTTTTTTCTGAGAGAGATTTTTGCTATTGTCCGCATGTGCTCACTGGAGAGACAGAGAGACAGAAAGCAAGAAATCCCTCCCCAGGGGGGGATTCTGTTCATCTTTTCATCTTTAAAGGCTACCATTGCCCTGATCAGATTTGACGACTTCCTGCAGATGGGTATATGACTCTGTGTTTATCAAAATGAATAGGATTTTGAGTCTTTTAAAAGGATGAATTTGGACCAGTAGGTGGCATGGGGTTAAGTTGCTGAACTCCCACATAACTGACCATGGTTCAAGTCCTAGATCCACTGTCTTGAAAATCACGTCAGGCGCGTATGTGTGTATGATCACGTATATGTGTGTGATTAAAATCCCAGGAGGAAAATGGAAGAGAAGACTGTGGTGTGGCCATCTTCCCTCCTGGGAGGGAGGGGGGTTTCTCACTTTCCCTCTTACTCTCTCTCTGGCAAGCACAGGTGCCCTATGGCAAAAATCTTAAACAGAAAATTTACACCTCCACAAACACACTTCTGAACAAATCTATGAGGTACCCTATGAAATCGCTTGCTATTTGAAAGCAAACCTTGGTACTATACCAGTATCATCCTATAATCCAAATAGTATA
The DNA here is from genome assembly GCF_000334495.1 of Tupaia belangeri chinensis. Lineage (NCBI taxonomy): Eukaryota > Metazoa > Chordata > Mammalia > Scandentia > Tupaiidae > Tupaia > Tupaia belangeri. The sequence goes on along the minus strand of NW_006160040.1, from coordinate 8,029,891 downwards.
CACCAAGATTGTAACTATTTATTTCAATTTTTCTGAAATTTAAAGCCTTTAAAGTGAGAATGCTATCTATTATTTCCCTAAAGAAATCAAAGGTAAAGCTGCTTCCTTTCTCTATGACTTATCAACATGCAGATTAGTTGCTTTTCTCCTCAGTGATTAAACAAGTCTTGCACCTGCTTTTCTGATAAGCATACAATAGCGGCAAAAGGAATAGAATTAACCTGGATTGTAAAAAATAGCCAGCAGGTGGCGTGGTAGTAAAGGTGCTAGACTCCCACGTGGCTGGAGGTTTCAGCCTTGGACCTGGTGGCTTGAAACTTAAGTGCATGTGCTTCTATGCCCCAAATCTCAAGAAGAGAATGGAAGAGAAGAGATTGTGGCATGGTCATCTCCCTTGATGGAGAGGGTGATTTCTTACTGTCCCTCTCTCTCTCTCGATCTCTGTCTCTCTCCAGTGAGTTCATGGGCACTAGAGCAAAAACCAAAAAAAAAAAAAAAAAGTACTGAAGTGACCAATAAACTCATAATAAAATCGTGTTTAGTTAATACTCATCTAACACCAAAATTGATTAAAGAATTAACAGAGCATGCCAAAGCTATTGTATATGCTAATTTGTAGAATTGTTAGCAACTTTACATTTCATTTTTCTGGATGTTAAATTCATCAATATATCCAACTAGAAATAAATACTCAGGATTGGTGCTCCTCCTACATTAATTGCTGAGAATATTTACCCATTATAGTCCTTTGCATGTCTTTGCCTTGCAATATGTAGTCAGAATCAAGCACATACAACTTAGAAAACAGAACTAAAAATGGCAAGACTTACCATCTGTAAAAATCTGGTTTGAAATTTCAGCAACAAATTACTTGAAACTATTAAGCATTTTAAAATAGGAATTTTAAAATAAGTACATAATTCAAAATAAGACACTATTGTAGAAAATATCTCCTTAACTTTAATTGTAAAAATTAAGATTTAGGTTGAAGTAAAACTTTCTATATTTTTAAATTTATATAAATATAGAGAATGTAAAATTGTCAGCAAAATTCAGGATAATAACAGATCACAAGACTTTCTCTAAACTTTATCAGCTTGCTCAAATTGGTCATGCGAAGGCAAAATCAGTTAGTAACAGTCAGGCTCCATGACTGATATGCACAGCAAAATTGCAAGGAACGATAAGGAAAAAGGCTTGTTCTGCTCTTTTTAGGACTTTGATAATCCATGCAGAACCAGGACAATCATATTTGCAGGTTTGGGATCTGATTTACTATGCCTTCCAGATCTAGCTGCCCAAATGAGATTCGTGTAACCACAAGACCATCTGTAAATACATGCTTACATCCCAGTTATCCCCTGGTGAGACACACTCTGTGAACCTCACAGTCCTGGACAGATGATTAATCTCTTTGTAATCTTTTGGCTAGGTTTAACAATCTGTCCCTCCACTTCCAGAACTTCTCTCAAGAAATGTGGAGAGTATTTCTATCTGCCTACTTAAAAACAAATGTTTGACTCTCATACTTAGCATTAGTTCATGCATATGATCCTACTAAGAATATTTAGCAAAACCAACATTTGATTTGTTTTTTTTTTTTCCAATAGCAATGTCTCCTTTATTTAACCGCCTTTAATATTCTGAAATAAAAATCACTCTATGATTAAGAAGATTGCCACATGAAAGTACTGTTCCTTAATAAAACTTTCAATAGTAAGCCTGGTGAAACTTACTCTGCAGAAATTCTGCCATAATTCAAATGTTTAAAATAGTTCAGATGTGGACTCTCTTATTCAGTGGAACAAGTGAAACAGATGTTTCTGGGGGGCTAGCTAATTACACGACTTCCATATTTATACCAACTTGAGAATATTTTCTCTGGCGTGACTAAAAGACAAGGACTGAAAAGTGTTGGTGGTTTCTAAATTGAATTATAATGTCATATCTTAATTTGAGAGTTTCCCATACACACGCTAAAATGTTAATATAGTATACAGATCTAAAGAACCCTCAAGTGTCTGTGACAACAACTTGTTAAAAAACAAAGAAATGAGTGCAAGAAAATGAAAGGTTACAGTTTTTTTTTTCAAAACAGAAGATCTAGATAATATAAAACATCATTAAGATACAATAAAAGAAAATGAATGTTCCTATAATTGGTGGCCAACTTATCTCTGCCCATGGAATTAATTGCACGAGATGCATTCAGGTAATTCAAGGAATTAACATCAAGCAAACCATCATAATAGATATTAAAGCATTTGCATAGATATTCCCTGAGTCATAAAGACAGCTATAAAAACAGGGCATACTCAGAATCTGGAAAAGCAATGAGCCGTTGGGAGGAGGGTGTGTTTTAATATCTGTACTATTAGCAGAGTTAGCTATAAGGCATGTTCACTTACAACATCTGTTTCTCTGTGGCACTCTGTGCAGCAGTGTGATTATTAGTAGTCTTGTTACTTCCCAAAATATAAAGTTTGTTATTAACTTTGATAAGTATATAATTTCACTTTGCTCTTTCCACATGTGTTACATAAGATGCATTGCTTGCTTCTATTTCAATTTGGCACTGCGTCCTATTGTTTTTGGTGAACAATTGAATTCACATTTTTAATGTTTCCCATGTGGGTTATGAAGTACGGAATTGGAACTAAAGGAAACCTCCAGCAGATTTCTGTAATTTTGTAGAGTCCATGAAGTAATAGAAATACAATGTATTGACTCTGAAGAAAATAAAAGAGAGAATGTTTACCTCAAGGAAAAGTAATGAATAAATCACCATTTTAAAAGAGTATTCATTCGTTTCAAACTATGTAGATGATTGATAACATGACTGGAATACATTTGATCGATAATTAAAACTGTGTTTCCTACAATACATAATTCTCATCCTAAAATAATTAATAAATGCTAGGCGAAGCATGTGGTTCCTTGTCAAATGGATTACAGTTGTTATAAACTTATTTTAAGTAGCTTTCTGATGTTAAAATAATACCTAGAACTATTTATTAAACATACCTTTTATATATAAATTTTTTTGAATATTTCCCTTTTTCTCAACCCTGCTCCATGTGCTTTTCAGTTTGGGTCACATAAAGACTGAAAATGTAGATGAGAATATTATTTGGATGATTTGACTGGTTTGGCTTTATTTACTCTTCCTCTTTGAATATTTAGTATTGTAATAAAATCAAGAAGCCATCTAAAAAAGTGTACTGAATGTAATTTGCTGAAGAGACAGTGTACTCCAACAGATCAACACGCATTGTTGTATTTCATATTAGATTCCGTGGCGTTCATTGTTCCTAAGGATTGGAAAGTTGTTTCAATAAAGGGCTATGTAAGCTAAGACCTAAGGATGGTCATGAATTAGCTAGATAAGGAAGATTGGAAGAGGGACAAGAGCATACATACGAGAAAAAGCAGTGTATGCTGAGCTTGCCGGTGAGAGGGACACAGCACATCACAGGTGATGGAGGACAGCATTTGAGGCTGTACAGTGGGAAATGGAAGGAGGCAGTGGCAAAAGATGATGTGGCTGAAGATAACATGGAGTGCCTCTCAGTTCAGTGAGACTTTGAACATAACTGTCATTACTAGTGGTGAGACGAGTCAATGAGGGGGGGAAACTGTGCTCAGTAGTTGATTTGAAATGAGCTATGGGACTAGCAGTTGGCATAATGGCTATGTTGCTGAACTCCCATGTAGTCCACCGTGGTACAAGTCCCAGACCCGGTGGCTTAAACTCAAGCTGGATGTATGTGCGTGCTTGTCCAAAATCCCTAGAGGAGAAGGGATTGTGGTATGATCATCCCCCCAGAGAGTGAGTTCTCCGCTTTCTGTCTCTTTGTTTCTCTCTGACTTTCTGGTGAGTGCACGTACCCTATAACCAAAAAATAAAAGAAAGAAAAAGAAAAAGGAAATTAAATGAGCTGTAATAGCACATGGTGGACACATGGTAGATACTGCTAGATACTGCTACACACAGCTGACTGAGATCCAGGTTCAATTCCTGCCCACCCTAAAAAGTCACGTACAGTATAATGCAACTCTATGCCTATAGTCTCAGCTATTCAAGAGACTGAGGCAGGAGGACCATAACATAGGGGGACCCTCTTAAATAAAAAATAAAATGATAACTGGCTACATGGTGAGAATGAATTAGATGGAGCTGAGGTAGGCTTTAAAGGAGAGCAACAAATTTAGGAGTGTATTTCAGAGGGTCCATTCAAGAGGCAACACCAATTTACTACTAGAATAGTAGCAGTAAACTGATAGATAGAAGCAGGTGGACTCAAATACATGACACAGAATTTACAAGATTCATTGGTTTATTAAACTTGAAGATAAATTAGTGGTTCTGAGGTTCTTTGACTCTCAAAACTCAGTTTACAGATGCTCTCTTCACTGCTGCATCAAAAATTAGCATAAACTTAGTGACTTTAAATTGTACAGTTATTACTCACTCATAGTTCTATAGGTTAGAAGTTAAGCATGCCATGGCTGGCAATTTTGTTCAAGAGTGCCTAAGGCTGAAATCAAGATGGGGGTTGAGTTGAGTTCTTGTCTGAAGGCTCTCAAGAAAATACCCTTGCCAAGCTCATTCTTTTTTGGTAAATTCAATTCTTTAAAGTTGTAGATCTGAGGTCATCTTTTCCTTGCTGGTTGTCAACCCGAGGTCTTCTCTTAGCTCCTAGAGGCTCATTCCTTGTTATGTGACCTTCTCTAGCTCAAGTCAGCAGGGATGTGCTAAATCTCTTCCATGCTTTGAAACTTTTACTTCTTTTTTGGCTTCAATAGGGATTATGTGGTTAGCTCAAGTTTATCGTAATAATCTCCTGTACTTAGAGGCAACTGTGGCATGTAAGATAACTACCACAAGAGTGAAATATGGCATGCCAGAAGCCTTAGAAATTACAAAGGGCACATACACCAGAGGGAGGGGCCATCTCAGATTTATTTTTAATATTGGTGGTGACATAAATAAGATGGCAGATGCTGAGATAGAAAGAAACTCGAGGGAAGTTTCATTCAGGTTTGGTAAGACAGGTTGAAGAACTAGCAAATACTCAAGTAGAGATGTTAGAATCCATAGAATGTGTGTCTCTGGGGCTCAGAATAAAGCTCTGATTTAAAGAAAGAGAAATGAGAGTGGTTCCTTGTACTTCATATTGATCACTATGCTTATAAGATAGATAATGTATGGATTGTTATGCAAGGCATAGGACCGAGCCCTGAGGAATCGTAATACTGAAAGGATGAATAAAAATTGGAAATTTGTGACCAAGAAGAGAAGAATTTCCTAACATAAGAGCTGAGGGAACAGATGAGGAAGTAGGATTTGTTTATCTGTGTTATATTTTGCTGAGAAATCTCTTATTATAAATACTAAACTATACCCCTAAGGATTTAGCAACATGGAGTGAGTGGTTACCATAGATGAAGCCATAGTAAATGGGAGAGAAAGTAGGCCAGAGGAATATCACGAGATTACCTGCCAGGCATGAGGACCTAACGAAGGACGAGTTAATAAAGGAATTCATTGGTTTGTTTTCCTCAGCAACATACAGTTACTATTCCTATAACTATCTATAGAGACTGAGAGTAATTATACTAATTAATCCAGAATTTGTTTTTTCCAAGGGGCTGAGTAGGAAAGAGAGTAGGGTAAAGGACTTTATGTATTTCCAAGAACATGGTAAGAAAGACGGATCATGGCAGCCATAATAAACAAGAGAGGAGATGAAAGGGAGTAGCTGATGAATACTACAGAGGAGAAAATGGAATCTACATCTTGGTAAGACGAAAGTTGCCAGTGGATAGGAATAACTGAGCATTTACCTAAGAACGTGAAAGGTTATACTGCATGTCTGGAATGCCTTCATCAATGACTGCAGAGGAAACAAAAATCTGCTATCTTGTAATTACACTTAAGTTTTTTACCTTTTCTTTTATGATTATATGGTTTCCATACACAGTGTAAGCCCTTTTATACCCTAGCTGTCCTTTTATTGAATTGGCAATTATTTTCACCTTTTATTTGACTAAAGTATACCTTACAGTCATGTTTAAACATATATACCATTAAACATATACATCATACCACATCCCAGGCATTTTGTTAAATAGTTCATGTGCATTTATTGTTTCATCTTTACAACAAAAGTATGAAAGGATGTGAGTGTGTTTATTTTACAAATTAAGGAACTACTTAGCTAGAAGAAACTTGAATTTTTCCTAAACTGTATGACTACATAGTCTGTAAAGCTGGTAGTACGGAAAAAGAAACAGAGCATCCAACAGACCTGCTCAATTTCTAATTAGGCATTTTTGTTTTTAAATACTAAAATGAAATTGGCTATATATTTTGTGTTTTATTTTTTAAGTTTCTTTCTTTCTTCCATGAGTGAAAGAGACAGAGAGAGGGAAGGAGGCACACCCAACAGGGTGTGTCTTGATCCAACACCCCCAGCTTTTGCCAGCCCCAGATCATGGGCACATGGGCACTCAACATGTCAGGGAGGTCTCTACACACAAATCCAGAGCCTTCCCATATGTGTCAGCCTCACAGAACATCGAGTTACCGTTGTGCCACTGTACAGTCCCTAGCTATAAATTTTGAACCACTACATATCTGAGTGTCTTTTTTTTTTTCAATTATATGTGAGTTATAAGTTCTTGGTATATATTTCTAAGAAGGTAGTCAAGTATCTTTAATAAACATACTGGAATAAATTGATAATAACACTGATGCACATGGTTTCATAATTTGAGATCCTTGAAACAGGATAATAAAACAGCATTTGAGAAATACTTTAGAAAATTTACAGAACTTGGTGACGAATTAGTTACATCCAAATAGGATTCATGATTCAAAGGCAAATGCATATTTCAAGCTATGTCAAAATCATCATGGAATGTAGCTCACCATCTCCAAGTTCATCAGAACTGTCATGTGTTCAGTGGACCTTCACAGATCCCTGGTCTGATCACCCACCCAGGCCGAGGACTGCTGTTCCCCCAAACATTCACTTCTCTCCTTGCATCGCAATTTCATATCTCAATCTTCATTTCCACTCTCAATAGATAGCCAAACAGACCAATGATCCAATCATGCAATTCCAGAGAAAAGGAAGCCACCAAAATTGGCCTTTCTCTGCTTCTGTCTGTGTCATTTTTAGAGTCACCTTCTGTAACCTCTCTTCTTACCTATTTCCTTCATCCTCCAGGGGATGCACAAGCTCTGTGAAGTTATTCTCCCCCAGCAGTTTTGGGAGTCATCTCCTATGGTTTTCTAGTTAATAGTGCTCTATTATCTCCATCTTCTCAGTTATCAGTATCTCACAAACACCCAATTCCTTTACCTCTATCAACTAAAAAGCAATCAAAGAGAAGCTTGCTTTGATAATATCTTCTGCCTTCCTCAAATCACTGTTCCCCTGTCATTCTGTCATGCTTGAGGCATTGAGGTATAGAAACAAATGAAAGGTTTTGGAAGTAGACTGGGAGATGGTGCTAGTTTTTTTTTGCCTCCCTCACGTACTACCTGTTACCATTTTGTCACTTAACTTTCTCTGAGATTCAATTTTTTGATCTATGAAATGGAAAATATACATTCCATTCAAGAGCAACCTCTGCAGAACATGATAAAGAACAGGTTCCGTCTTTCCCAGCCTCTTACATGCAAGTTGGACAAAAGCTACAGACATTTAGTAAAGTCTTCTACATTGCCAACACCCTCTCTCTCAATCAAAATTCTTGAAAAGGTAACCACTGTTATAATTTCTAATTTTTCAAATCCTACTCATTCTTTAGTTTAATTCATTACAGTTTGACTTCTAGCTTCTCCACTTGGCAGAAATTTGTCCAAGGTCATCAGAACCGCCAGATACTCAAATCCCAAGGTCTCTTTAACATTCCATTTGGCTCTCCCTCATATTTTGTGCTTCCTGGGCTCTACCTTTTGTCCTTTTATTATTTTATGTAAGGGACCTGAGATATCTCTTTAACTCTAATAGTTTCAGTAATATCCATCTCAAACTCTGTCTCTATCAAACTGGGACTTTGTATTACAAGTTGCCTACCAGGTAGCAAACATTAATTTAAAACTCTATGAAGGCTGGGGCCTTCAGGTAGCATGGTGGTTAAGGCACTGGACTCCCACATGGCTGACCACAGTTTAAGACCCAGACCTAGAGGCTTGCTTTCTCACTTTCCCTCTCTCTCTCTCTCTTTCTCTCTCTATCTCTGTCTTATGGACACACATGCCCCATAGCAAAATTGATAATAATTATTATAATAAATAACATTTTTTAAAAACTATCTATAAAGGAATTCTTCATAAAACCTACTTTAAATTTTGAAAAAATATACATGATGTTGCTCCAAGTCGCCATTGTCTCAGCAG
>NW_006160040.1:7984138-8021465 GCF_000334495.1 Tupaia belangeri chinensis | reverse complement strand
AGAGTCACTCAGATTTCCTCATCACTTCCCTCCTATAATTCTGATTTGTCATCACCTACTTACAGAGTCAATTTCAAAAATAAATAAAGTTCATAAATTTAGTATATTCAGTAACATTAAACTTGATGTAAGGCAGGAATTTTTGTTTACTAAGTATAATCCCAGACATTACAACAATACTCACAACATAATAAATGGATGACTCCACCAGTCCTATCAACTGTGATGTAACAGTTATTATGAGCAAACAAAATATGATTGAGTACTCTCAAGATTTCTAGAACTAATAATGTAAGAAAACATAATTCAAGGCGTCTTTTAGCTACAAATTGCATTAAAATAAGACCAAGTGTTTTCTAAATACGCTGGACAAATATGTTCCAGCTCAACTTAAAAGTGTTAAACATCAACCATTTTGTTATAACTCATGAATTTGTTGATTAATAATTTAAGTAGAGTTCAGCTAAGTCATTCTGTTTGATCATGACAAAAGAAAACAGAAGGCAAAAGAAAATGAATTTAAATAAACAAGAGCTTATGGATTACAGATTTGATAAGGCCTACAGAAGAAAACACACTCCAATTGGACAAAAAAATGTTTGATTTGTAATTTTAAAGGATATTGAATATTGAAATAATTTAACTCTAGAATTAAGACAAAACAAATATGATGATTATGATGACAGAACGGAATATAAACGGTATAAGCCTTGACGAGGTAGAAGTGAGATAGCTAAAGAACATTGAGAAGGGAAGGGACAGAAAGGTAGGAGGTAGTAAGAGTATCAGTTCCCTAATTTTTCATGTCAAAAGGAAGATCAATAGAGATGGTTTTAAAAGACTAGCAAAGCAATATAGGTATATTTTAAAAAGAAAAAACACATTAAATATGTAAGTTAATCAAATACGTTTGCAAAGGAAAGAGAAGGAAGAGAAAGGGGGTAAAAATATATCAACATGATAATTTATTCAGCAGAGTTAATAGAAAATCAATAGATTTATGACTAAAAAGTAAAAATTAAAACATAATCACTAGAGAAAAACATGAAGTTCAACTTTAAAAAGCCCTCTACACATAGAAACAAGATATAAAAATAGAAAAAAAAAGCATGACACAAACTAAAACCAAGTCTCTTATTTATGCAAAACATAAATAGACTACCTATTTCGGTAGGAAAGAAAATAATTAATTAATTCCCACTACATGTCATATACCAAAGAGCAGTCAAACCCATATTACTTAATAAAGATGCCACATATGTCACTATAGAGCAGCAGAAGAAAGTTACTTGGAAAGATTGAAAATTTAAAACTTGAAAAGATACATTGGACTAATGCAAACAAAAAATCAGAGGTTTCACTTTAATAGTAAATGAGGTTTACCTTTTTGGCTGTATAACATTTTTAAAAATTATTTTATTTAACTTTATTTATTATTATTATTTTTTAAATATTTCCAGAGAGAGACAGACAGAGAGAGAGGGAAAGTGAGAAAAAAGCCTCCAGGTCTGGGACTCGAACCACAGTTGGCCATGTGCCCTTTACCAAGCTACCTGCCAGCCCCTTGACTGTGTTAACAATTGTACTGCTGGTATAAAAGCATTGGTGGTAACAGTGTGGGTATTTTAGTATGAATCAAGTGGTATACACCATTGCTAGGCATTCACATTTAAATAAAAACCACTTTCAGTTAGGAATGCCCTTGATGAAGCAGCAAAAATTAATTTTATTAAGTCTTATCACTTAAGTATGGCCTTTTAAGTATTCTCCATGAGGAAATTGGAAATATAAAGTTTGTATAAAGTTTTTTTGCTGCAATCAAAGTACAAGTTGTTTAGAGGAAAAGATGTGAGTGATTTATCAAAAGAAGTAGTCAAGCTTCTAGAATAATAAAAGAGATTTATCCAAAGCCAAAATATGTGTGCGTGCAGCAGGCAAGCAACGCAAAAGAGCATAATTCAGATAGTCTCAAATATTCTCACTGAGGTCTTAAAATCCTCAGACAAGTTTTAAAGGCTAAAATCACAAATAGGAGAAGGGAGAAAAGGGATTATACCAGTTATTTTGGGACACTTATCCATGGTTACCAAGATTAATAATAAGAGTAGTGTCTGTCCAAAGTTAGACAGATAGTCTCTGGTAAATGTCCTTCAAATAGTTCTTGTGTCAGATTGCAGGGGTCTTTGTTTTTTGTTTTTTTGGTTTTTTTTTTAGAGGTTTTTGTTATAGGGCGTGTTTACTTGCCAGAAAGACAGAGAGAGACAGAAAGGAGAAGTCACCCCTTGGTGTGTGGGGGGGTGGTGGTGGCCATGCTGCAGTCCCTTCTCCTCCATTCTCCTTTCGGGATCTTGGGCACAAACGCACACTCACCCCACGTGAGTTTAAACCACTGGGTCCAGGATTTGAATCAAGGTCGGCTACATGGGGGTCCAGCGATGTACGCATTATACCATCTGCTGGTCCTGCAGTGATCTTTTGTAAAGATGTAATTCTGACAAGCAAAATGGCAATTCTTTTGAGGGTCAACAGAGGGTTTGGTACTTAGGACAGCTGGATTGTTGGATGCAAGGTTCAAGTCCTGGATCTGGGTGAATTGAAAAACACCCAGAGGGAAGACATGGAGAAGAAGAGATGGCAGCACTTTCTCTCTCTCTTGTCTCTTTATCTCTCTTCCCTGAAATGTGCACATACCCTCTAGCTAATTATGTTTAAATTATTTCATTAGGCCTGTCAGCATGAGAAAGGACCTCATCCATGGACTTCCTGGCTTGGTTTAATTGAGGCTGATACAAATGTCTCCATTTTGATTTTGAAAAACTTTCAGAAATTGAATTCAGAATTAAGCCAACTGTTTTTTCTCTCTCTCTCTCTCTCTCTCTCTCTCTCTTTCTTTCATGGAAAGGCTTGATATTTGTGAAGACATAAAATGCCATATAATTTCACCTTGAGTTACTTCCCTTGAATGTGAAAACGGAACAGGAAACTAAGAAATGCAACATTGCAACTATACATATTTATTAAATGCAACAACTAAATGCATATTTTCATGGAGTCACTTTGCACAGCATATGAACATGTAAGTAAATTTCTAAATACATCATATGTCTTAAATTTTATTGATGGCATATCTATACAAGGCAGAAGAAAAAAATATTCATAAATTTTAGTAATCGTCAGATATTTTTATCTTGTATTCATATGATGGTCATTCTGCCAGAGAGGCTGGCCTCAGCATTTCCTCCACGTATTCTTAATGTTCAAAATGTGTCTAGATGTCAGATATGTTTACCTTTCCATAACAATATTGCTGGGCATTCTATAATAAAATTAAAAATTAATATATTTACATATCTTACTGTCAACAATTTCACCTCATCGTGTTCCCATCAATCAAGCTGCATATAGTATCTCTCAAACTTTCTGGTTATAGGAATTATTGCTTTGAGAATAAACAGAGTAGACCTGAATAAACTTCCCCCAATAGAGGTGCTCTTGGAGGCAGAAAATTAACTGCTGGTGCTCCATTAGCGTTTCCCATTGTGCCTTTGAAGTCTTAAACCTCCAGGTAAAAAGAAGATCATTCTCCTTGTTATCTGAGTTCTCAGTTGTCATAGTTCCAAGTTTTAGATACATGAGAAGAGCTCAGTAAGTGATTTGACTCTCATTTAGAATAACTCCAAAGTGATCACTTTATCAGCGAGAGCTCAAAATTCTAGAGGCAAGAGACTTCTACCAAGGGACTCAGACAGAGATCAAGGAGCTGAACCTAGAACTTAGATATTTGGAACAAGTAATCAGAACATTAGCACAGTCCTTCTCCAATCACCATATTGGGATAATGAGTGTTCCAACATTTAGAATATTCAAATTGAGGGAAGAAATTATACACACACACACACATTATGTACACACATATAAATAAATATGTATACATATATGTGTGTGTGTGTGTGTATATATATATATATATATATATATAGCATGCAATAAAAGTGCATTTTTACTGAAGAAGGCCCTAATTTATGAATTTGAAGTATTGTGAATCTTGTGGAGATAACATCTCTGTGTACTTGAATACAAATTCTATATGGCAGCTAGTTCAGTCAGAGGCTTGTATATGGTGCTAATTATAACATCGGAACAAATTTTTCCCCCTAGCTCTCTAAAGAAACTGGCTCAGTGTGCAATAAATGTGCATTTTTACTGAAGAAGGCCCTAATTTATGAATTTGAAGTATTGTGAATCTTGTGGAGATAACATCTCTGTGTACTTGAATACAAATTCTATATGGCAGCTAGTTCAGTCAGAGGCTTGTATATGGTGCTAATTATAACATCGGAACAAATTTTTCCCCCTAGCTCTCTAAAGAAACTGGCTCAGTGGTTTTACATGAGCTGAAATCCATGACCATGCTTCAGTTTTAATTTGAGACAGCAGAAGGTAAAGACTCAGTCTACATAATAAGTTTGAGAAAGATAGTGAATAGTGGTAGGAATATAGGTATTACTTTGATTTTAGAAAGCGAAGAAGTGAAGAATATTCCTGAGTCGAAGCTCAAGTCTACCTGAAGGAGCTGATTTATTTTTACATGACAGAATGAACTTTGTGTGGGCACAGATTTATAGAAAATATATAAACAGCTGCACAGATCTCAGTAGGGGTATACAGAAACACCATTTCCCCATGACAGAAATGATTATAGGTGCAATAATAATAGTATTTTCATTTAATGAAAGTGGGCTTTTTGTTTTTTACTCCTAAAAGCACAAGGTATTTGTTAAAATGAATGAATCTATTTTCAGTGAAACTTTCAGCCAAAGAAGGACAGAGGTAAAGAAATTTGGTCCAACTGGCAGGCTTAAAATGTAAAAAGAATGGTTATTTAAGAAGCCTAATTTTAAGTTAAAAGTGTCAAGTGAAATAAAGCCAATAACTCTCTTCCAATTTTTCTCCATAGTTTTCTATCCTGCCATCTAATTTTTCTAAAAGTTTGCAAAATTTGAAAGGCATCCTCTGAAGCTTCTCCAGCACTTTCCAATAGTCTTTCCAGTTCTTGAGTGAAAACATTCTTGCCCTTCTGGCTTTTAAGAGAAAGGGAGGTACCATCAGCACATGTGTTCTAAAATATCTCTTGTTCAGTTTTACTTCATTTTCATGTTTTAAAATTGTGCACATGAACCTTTAGTATCATGTATGTAACCACAAAAGTGAATGAGCTGGAAGAGTTAGTACTTTATTTTCATTGACTTCCTTGGAGGAGAGAGGACTACCTTCTGCAACCCAAAGAACGTGTACTCAATTCCACCAATTAAATTATTGTGCCAATATTGTGCACAGGACCTAGCAAATGTGTCTGTGACTAAAGTCATGGCATTAATATTATTATCAGCCATAGTGTCATGGTATAAAGATGGATCAGGATCCGTCACCCCTTTTCACAAGAATAATTCACAGATCATCAGGCTTTACTAACCTGTGCACATGAATTAAGTCATTTTAATATTCATAGTCTGTACTCAGCAAGGGACTTGCTCTTTTCCGCTCTTTTTCTGCCTACAAAAGCCTCATCCATCTCCACTACAAAGTCACACCTAACAAGTATTTCCAAGAAACACTAAAGAAGCTTCACACATGCTCCCTTAAGGCTAGCTCTACAAAATCTCCTTTGCTTCCTTATTGGTATTTATTGCCCATAAAGCCATGAAACAAACTTCACCATTGCCACTGCTGACAGTGCCCCTGAGAGCAATGCAAAGCACCTGCCAAAGATACTTCCAAAAGAAGTTTTCAAGATCCACAATAGTGCATACTGGTTTTGTTCTCCACTCCACATTCACCATCAAAATCAGTGCTTTACAGACAGCAGCCACTCAATATCCAATGCTTTAAATAGCAAGAATCTCAAAATTACCTACATTTTTAGGATACTTTAAAACTCTAAAATGAATTTACTTTGTCTTTTTTATAGGTTACGTGATACACTGAGAATTGATTTTCCATAGAAGTAAGAAAGACCTTAAGTCACTAGCTCTTAATAAATATAGTAACACCAAATCATTTTTAACAGTACACTACTAGCACAATCATTTTTCAGGATCACTCATAGCATTCTCTTATAGTATAACACACAAATATATAGCTATCCTTAAACTTTTCTTAGTGACATTAGAATCTTTCTACTTTTGCTCATGTTCAAAACTATTTGCCCCATTTTGTCAACATTCCCATTGGACAAGCTAACTCGTACTTTACCTGCAAATTTAGTCACCTAATATTTTCCATTTTCAAAAAAGTCTTTGTGATATTTTATACCCTTCCACTGTGCTCCCACAACATCCTCTGTTTGACAATATCTTAACACTCACTACATGATACACCCACCAGTTTCAAGACTTGAGTACTCCTCCAGATTCTAGATGCTAGGCTAAGTTCTTTAGGACGGTGAACACTTCCTAACTCACCATTCTATCCTTACTGCCTAGAATGGAGGCTAGCAGATACTTTGTGTTCCATGAACGTTGCGAGAATTGCCTATAATGTATCATATATATAATACATTAAATGCATCTTATATATATTGTTGTGAATGTCCTCAAGACATTTAACAGAGTTTAAAAAGCATTAATTAGCCATAGGACTGTAATCTGTTAATTATAAAGCAGTTTATTGTTATTCTTACTGCTCAATGTGAAGTGAGTTATATCTTGAACCAGCTGGTTAATACTTACTTAATCCATTATATGCGTTCATTTTCACATCTCACCTACTTCTCTTGTCTGATGTGATTCAACTGAATAGATTTTATCCTATTTATTCACTAGTGCTTTCTTGCTTTTTAAAGTTGTGACTTCGAGACCAGCAGTTGGCGTAATGGCTATGTCACTGGACTCCGATGTAGTCAACCACAGTTTGAGTCCCAGACCCAGTGGCTTAGACTCATGCCGGGTGCGTGTGCATGCGTGCCCAGGATACTGAGAGGAGAACGGAGGAAAAAGGATTGTGTTGTGGCCATCCCCCCGAGGAGTGATTTCTTGCTTTTTCCCTGCCTCTCTCTGGCAAGCACACACACCCTATAGCAAAAACCTCTCCAAAGAAATAAAAATAAAATAAAAAATAAATTGTGATTTCTGGTTTACATGTAACCAGTGTATATCTTTGTGAGGTACAGCATGACTTTTCAAAGCATGCAAATACTGGGCAATAATCAAATCAAGGATATAGAAATATTAATTTTCTTTGACATTGAATACTGCATTATATTTATTGCTTTCCTAATATCTGTACTTTAAAAATGTCTTTATTGATTAAACCATATGTACCACCAAATAATCAAGGTACTAGTAACAAAATAGTCAAAATATTTCTTCTATTGGTGCTTACATTGATGTGAACAGAGATAAATAGTAAAAAAATAAGTAAATAAGAATGTATTGTCTAATTATAACTGCTAAGATTAAAACATTAAAGTGCTATATTACAAAGACACCAAGGGACTTCAGTTTAGGCATCAAAGAAGTATTAAAGAAGAGGTGACGCTTAAGTTGAGACGTGAATAGCAAACCATGGGAAGGAAACTCTGGAGGACCATGTTTCCAGCTGAGTAAATGACTTACTCAAACACCCTAAGATGGAATCCAGCTTGGCATGTTAGAAAGAAAATGGTCTCCTTCCTCTTATTTCTCACATTTTTGTGGTATGCTTGTCACTCTTCATTTAAATATATATAGATGACAACAGAAAATAATATAGAAGTGGCTTCATCTATAAAACAAAATTTTAAATGTTCTTATTTCAACTTTTAAAAAGAGAGAGTTGATGAGCAAACCAGGCAGTGGGTCCATGATCTGGGCTGGCTGATACTGGGGGTTGATCCAGATATCAGGACTCTATCCCTTTCTGTTTCTGTCTCTTTCATGGAAGAAATAAATAAACTTAAAAACAAAGACAAAAAATTTTTAAAAGTTACAGAAACTAGCCTAAAGGGGATTTTATTGGCGGAATATGAGATGATCAGAGCATCAACTGAATAATAGTTATATGCTATAGCCACAGGATAAAGTAAATATCTATATCAATATATTAAATACAATACATTGGGCATTTAACGAGAAATAGAATACACGTAACATAATCTTAGACTCCCTCCTCCCACACCATAAAAGGAAAGTGTAGCCTCAGGGTGAGGATGCTTGGCAGACACCACCATGATCAAGTTCATCAAACTGAACGTCACTAGACTCACTGCAATGGTACAAAACAAAATAGGTTGCAATAAAAACACTTACGTGGTATTTTTGCCAAAATGCATAATTGAGTCTAATCATGAATAAACATCAAACAAAATCAAATTAAGGAATGTTATACATAATAACTGGCCTGTAATCTTTAAATGGGCCAAAGTCAGAGAAGAGACAGTACAAGGATAGTAGTACAAGGATAAAACATAGCATTCTGGGAGGCAACTCCACATGGAAAGGTTTCTATCTCAAATCGAGATCAGCTCCCTGAGTACCCTGGGTGCATGCAGGCCATGATCCCAGGCTGGCTGAAGGCTGGGGATGGATCGTGGCATCAAGACCCTGTTGGGAGTGCTGTTTCTCTGTCTTTTTCTTTCTGTCTTGCTTGTAAAAGAGATAAGTAAATAAGGTTTTGTTTTGTTTTGAAGTGGTACTGAAGTCATAAAAGTCAAAGGCAGAAAAAGAAACTGCTCTATGCGGAAGGGGACTAATGAGACGTGACAGCTAAATACAGCATGTAATAGTGGACTGAATGTTTTGGTTATAGAGGACATTATTAGGAAAACTGGTAAAATTTAAATGGAATCTAGCAATTAGAGGGCAGTAAAGCATCTGTGTTAATTTTCCAGTTATGATTGTTATATAATGTAAAATGATGTCCTTGTTTGTAGGAAATATATCCTAAAATATTCTAGGGTGATTAGACATCATATCAACAATATGCAAATGATTAAGAGGGAAAATATTATTTGCATTATGCTTGTAGGTATTATTAGGACTTGAGATTATTTTTAAATAAATAAATAAAAGGAAGCAGGTGCAACTAGATCTTACCATTTTTCACTATCCTGTTCTTTCTCTCTTAAAGGGTAAGAAAGTCTAAAATTGGAGCAATCATCTTAAGGCTTTGAGACTAGATACTAAGGCTTCAAGCATAGTGGTGCCTAAAAATATGGATGCCATCTGGTTTGAACTGCCATGTCAACCTTACCCTGCCTACCTTTACAAAGCTTTTCACTTCAGTAAAAATTAAAGATATACTGTTTGGTTTTTTAAAATAAAATAGAAAGTAAGGAGAAATACAGAAATAAAGTAATTATTTAGCCAGGCATGTATGTTACCTTTTCCAATCTTTTTAATGCAGTTTAATAAGTATTATTAGAGATTTATGTGAGGAAACTGAGTTCATGTAAGTTTTGAGGTAGAAGATACACACGACAAACTGGAAATCCAATCTGGTTCTGTTCTTTGGTTGGCAGGGTGTTCGATAGTCAGGAAGTTCATATTCGTAAGTATGAACTTGCCACGAAAGTGGCGAGAATTTACCCAGCTCTGAGCATGGAGATAATAACTACATAATGTGTGCCCAGAGCCACCTGCCCTGCAGAAGGTGCCTGCACATTGATATTCCATGTAATCTGCAGGTACTCCTGACATGAGTAGTGAGGTGGGGCAAAAAAGAAAATGCATCAAGTTAACTAATGCATTTGAACCACACAGGCGTTACATCCCAGAAAAATGTTTGCAAGCTGAAACTTTTTGTATCAAAAATGTTGAGTAAAGGCAGGATAAAAGTACTTTTCATTTATTACAACAAGATTATAAATCACTATTTTTATTGACCTCTGATGGGAAAATAGTATACACTAGAACAGAATGAAGAAAAAGAAACCACAAGTTCTTTCATTTTTCTCATCATTGAAATTGATCAGAATGCATGTAATTACTTGGAACCGAAATAGCTTTTATTTCAAAACAGGAATCATGAAGTTTTTTCATTTTTTTTTTTCAATTTGCCAGAGGGTACATGCACTTGTCAAAGAGAGAGAGACGAAGAGAGAGGGACCCTGAGAAAACCCCTTAGGGAGAAGGTCACACTGCAATCCCTTCTCTGCCTTTTGAGATTTTGAGTGTACACATGCCTGGTGTGTTTTTTAAGCTCCTGGGTCTGGGACTGAACTATGCAGTTGGCCATGTGGGATCTAGTTATTTGATCTATATGCCACCACCTGCTCTGAAGTTTTCATTTTTTTAATGGGGTAGGAAAAGTACTATGGTTTAAATGTTTGTCCCCTCCTAAACTCATATTGAAATTTGGTTTTCAATGTGGCCGAATTGGGAGGTAGGGCCATTGTGATGTGATTGGGCCATGAGGCCTCTGCCCTCATGGGTGGGATTTTTAACATTATTTAAAAAAAAAAAAAACAAGTTTGGCCTCCTATTGCCATTTGGTCCTCTCACCTTCTGCCATGTGAAGATTCAGCCATTCTTCTCTCCTAAGGATGCTGCCACAACAAGGTCTCATCTTGAAACCAGAGACTGAACCTCTTGGTATCTTTACTTAGACTTCCCAGCTTCTAGAATTGTGGGCCAGCAAGTTTCTGTTCTTTATAAATTACCCACTCTGTGGCATTCTGTTTAAGCAACACAAAACAAAATAAGACAGAGACAGGAGTATGTGTGAGTATAAAGGTGTGTCGATATGTGAGGGTGCTTCAGCTTCATAGCCTTACCATGTTACACAGAACTAGTAGGGTCTAAATAAACAGTTTATAAATAAATGAGTGAATAGAACTCAGATTTTAGTATATCTTCAACTGAAGGCAATTTAAGCTACCCTACGTGACTGATGGCAAATACCTCAGCATGCTGTATTCTTTGTCCATGTGTATTTATAAATACTACATATGGCTATGACAATGTGTCTGCTTTCTGACAGGTAGCTTGGTTTACGCAGTGACACAACAGACAAAACATGATCTATGAAATCGACATTACATTGTTATTTCTGCAGAGGGTTTGTGATACATAGTTTTAGAGCCCATTCAAACTATGCAGATTTAACTTTTCTTTAAATATTAATAATTTGGCAAGTATCACTACTCTGGTAGCAATTAATACTGCTTTTTTTGTTTTGGAGAGGTTTTTGCTATAGGGTGAGTGTGCTCGCTAAAGAGACAGGGACAGAGAGACAGAAAGTGAGAAATCACCCTCCAGGGGGGATGGTCATCCAGAATCCCTTCTCCTCCATTCTCCTCTCAGGATCTTAGGCACACACACAAATGTGCTCGGCATGGGTTTAAGCCACCGGGTCGAAACTCAAACCGCAGTCAACTACATGGGAGTCCAATGACATAGCCATTATGCCAACTGCTGGTCCCAATACTGAAATTTTCATCACTCCACATTGTATTCTTTGTAAGGTAAAAAGAGCAAAGTGATAAAGATTTAGAAAAGTCTGAGGAAAATTTAACTATAAAAAAGTATTTTACATGTTTTAGGCTATTTTAAATTTCAGTTGTCTTGTAGTCATTTTAGATGTCTTTCTAATAAAAGCTAAATTTCATTTTTAGAAGGAAAGTTAAAAATATCACCTTGCTTTCAAATGTATGAATTTGAAATTAGCTAACAAGAAGATTTATAATTTAGAATTTTCACTAAACCCAAAACCATGAGTTGTGTGTATTTTTTTTTATTGCAGTTGCCATGGTAATCAACTAAGCATCCCTAGGCTCTCACAGCTTCACTGTCATTCAGATTACATTTTTCTCACTGTCACTTTTCAGATATATATATATATATATATATATATATAGAGAGAGAGAGAGAGAGAGAGATTTTTTGCTATAGGACATGTGCACTCGCTGTGGAAACAGAGAGACAAGGTGAGAAATTACCTCCCAGGGGGGATGGACATGTTGCAATCCCTTCTCCTCCATTCTCCTCTCAGGATCTTAGGCTCACATGCACACATGCCCGGTGTGAGTTTAGGTCACCAGATCCGGGACTCGAGCCATCATCAACTATGTGGGAGTCCAGTGACGTAACCATTACACATTCTGCTGGTCCCATCACAATATATTTTAATGAAAGTGATGTTAAATTTCAGTATAAGTTAATAAAGACCTAACCACCATTAGTTCCACAAGCATTCATGTTTAATGGTTATGAAGTGCATGTCAAAATGTAAAATGCCAGGATATTACCCTCATTGAGCCCTTTTGGGCCAAGCACTCACAGCTGCAGAACAGTGCATAATTACATTTCTTAACTGAAGTTCATAACTATTAACCTTTGCCAAGGATCACCAGAGCTGCCATGTCACAAGTCTCCTCTTGACCTCCTTACATCAAAAAGGTTTAAAAGAAGCACGGATGGCCATGGCAGCCTGGCACGAGCGAACCTGCCCAGCTTAGCCACTTGTAGAGAACCGGCCCTGTAATGTGCTGCTTCCTCCTGGCTGACTCGTTCAACTAATTTGAAAATGAAGCACTTGAACTCTTTAATCTGCATCACATCACTATGCAGAGCAACTCTAAAAATTGTGTTTCCATGGTAACAACTGGAGACTTATTCTCAAGTCCTCATATTGCCTCCATAGCCTATTTAATTACATAGGAACCATTATACTATGTGAGATATATATATATACACACACACACATATATATGTATATATACATATAATATATATACACACATATATACATATAATATATATATTATATATAATATATATAAGATTCGAGTTAATTCTGTATAGAATTAATTGTCATGATTTATTACTTTAATAATCCCAATAAAATAAATCACTTAAAATCCTTTATATATATATATATATGCTTTTATAAATCTTTAACATTTACGGAAAAAGACAATTGAAATTGAAAATGTTAATCCTTTTTTTTAATCTCACCTTAATTGACTTACAAACAAACTTATAAGCTAAAACCTGTATTTTCACTTCTCATAAAAGTTACTTAGGTAGGTGCGAGTATTTCTAGAAATATTTTAAATTATTTGTCTAGAGTATAAAGGCCAATGATCTTGCCTTTCAATTCACCTGAATTTGAATATTAATATAAATGTAAATATGGGGCCAGCAGTTGGCATAATGACTACGTCGCTGAACTCCCACGTAGTCGACCGCAGTTCAAGTCCTGGACCCAGTGGTTTAAACTCATGCCAGGCACGTGTGCATGCATGCCCAATATATATAAATGTAAATAAATAAGATGGGACTGGAGGAGACAGATAGGTTGTCTGCATCTCTTTCTTTTGGTTTCCAAAGCATGTGTTCTTTTAGTACACATCAATTTATTCTCAGATTCTGCACAGGATTCTGGGGATACAGCAATGGAAGGCCCACAAGCAAACAGTTCCTGTTCCTGATGAACACACCATATTCAGTAGCAGCATCTAATGCAGACTCCTAGTCCCCTATGTGATCCCCCCTCCCAGATACAATTTGAGCAGGATTTTGGTAGATTAAGAAGACTACCCAGTGAAGTGGGATGAAGAAAAATTTTAAAATATTCTTTAAAATTAAAGAATATAAGCCAAGCAAAGAGACTTTAAGTTCAGATAGCATGTTATAGCTAGAACATAGGATGAACCGGGGTGGCAGATGGTCAGGCTTGAGATATGGGAAATCAGTTATGATAAGGGAGAAAAGGCTAGTGTCTGAATTTGCAAAGGTCATGCTGGTGGCTACTGACTGATGTACTGAAAGAAGACTGGCAGTGAGGAGATCTATGTGAAAATTAAGAGTGTCTAGGCTGAAGAATTCTGTTGGAGATGGTGAGCCTAAATCTGAAAAGGAACAGGGAGAACAGCTAGTTTTGGGTAATTGACTTTCATCTCTGTTCCAAGTGAGAGAAGCAGTTTTAGATGCCATCCAGATTTTGTACTAGAATTATTGACTTCTCAACCGAAGTATGCAGGACCAAACAATGACACAGTGGTAAAACTCATTGCTCTGCGAGGACATCTCACATAAGAAGGTTCCTAGTACAACTTCAGAGTCCTCCCTGAGTATGCCAGGAACACGCTTGTCCCAGATCTGGGACTGGCTTTAAGGCTGGAGATGGATTGTGGCATCAAGACCTTGTTGGGGGCTCTCTCTCTGTCTCTCTCTTTTGCTCTCTCTCTCTTGCTCTCTATCACTCATGGAAGAATAAATAAATATTTTGAAAATCATATTTAAAAATATTTACTATTACTATCTCCATTTTCTCACTATCCTTTTATTTATTTATTTATTCATTTATTTATTATTTTTTAATTTGCTATAGGGGACGTATGCTCACCAGAGAAACAGAAGGCCGGGGGGAGAGAAAGCAAGTCACCCTATCTAGGACTCAAACTGCAGTTAGCCATGTGGGAGTCCAACACCTTAACCACCACACCACCTGCTGGCCCCATTTCATACTATTCTTATTCCACAGCCCACATAATTCTGGATTCTACCAGCAATATACTGAGGTGACTCACACTAAAAACACTCCTGACGTCAATATTGCTAAATCCAAGGGAGCCTCACCTTCCAGTTGGCTTCTGGAAGCAAATCTATTTATTCAAAGCATCCTCCAACCTTGGTATCTGCAATTCCATATTCCCATAAGTTTCCTTTGACCACTCTTCTTAACTCCAGCCCCATGTATCCTAATTCCTCTAGGAATCAGACTTTGCCAAGTTACCACAAATTAATATAAACCATAATATTAGCATTTTGTCCATCTTCCTTACCCAAACCCTAGCCCTACTTCTCTTTCAGTGTTTCCTTCTTCAGTAAATGTTTCCATAATTAATTTCCATAATTTATTTTCCACAATTAATTAACACATGTTAATTTTCTTAGCCTTAACATGTATGCTTTTTAGTGACTGAATTCTCTCCAAGTCCTATATTTAACCAATGACAGTGTTCCATTGATTCCAACACTTAAAAATCTTTCTGTTCCTACTGCCATCACCCTAATCCAAACTACTGTTATCGTTTTTTTTTTTCAGTTTAGAGAAAGAGACAGACAAACATACCAACATGCCTTCACATTGTAATCTACCTGCCCTCCCACTGCCTCAGCCAATTCATTCACGAGTACGTGCACACACACACACACACACACACACACACAGAGTACATGTAAGAGAAGCCTCTGAAAAAGAACCTGGAACCTTCGCATGTGAATCCAGCATTGCAGAGTTGCATTACCTCTGCACCACTACCTGGCCCCCATCATCTCTTTTTTTTCTTTTTTGGAGAGGTTTTTGCTATAGGGCCTGAGTGCTCGCCAGAAAGACTAAGAAAAACAGAGAGACAGGAAGCAAGAAATCGCCCGCCAGGGGCGATGGCCACGCTGCAATCCCTTCTCCTCCATTCTCCTCTCAGGATCTTGGGCACACACGCACAAGTGCCTAGCGTGAGTTTAAGTCACCCGGTCCTCGAACCGCGGTCAACTGCATGAGAGTCCAGCAACATAGCCATTATGCTAACTGCTGGTCCCCTCATCATCTCTTTTAATACTCCCTAATTGCCTTTCTAAATTCAGTCTTGTTTCCCTTTAGTTTTTTTCTTTAAAACAATTTTTTATGTCAATCTGATTTTCTCTCTTCTATGCCTGAAGCATGTCAATAGCTTTCTATGATATTAAAGATAATGTCCAAAATTAGAGCATGGTCTGCTTGAGCCAATCTTGATAGTCTCTCCCCTGCCAACATCTCTCTTTTCTAGCCGTAAATCTCCCCTTAAGATTTTGGTGTTTAAAATCGCAGAGATGAGTGAATAAGACATAGGAGGTGAAGGTAGTGTTGTGTTACAGATACTATATTTACACAAGATCTGACCAGAATAGGAATATAAAAATAACAATAATTCACCACAAAAAAAGAAAAGAGTTCAAGGAACATAAGGTGATAAGAACAAAAGCTCTTGTGAACTAATATATTGAAGGAAAGAAAAGTAATTATTTAGCAAAAACTAGTAGGGAACCAACACAGGTCAGTGTTTGTTAACATCTTGCATCCTTGGTATCACCCAGAGGCCACAGAATATTACAGAAAGAGTTCAAAGATCTAAGTTCAAGATTCAATTTTACACTTTACTTTTCCTCTCACATTGGACATGGAAATAGCTGTAATAGTAAGCCAGTTTCTCTTAATACTTCACAGAAATGCAATGAATATTAGATGAGATAACATACATAAATAGACTCTATGTGCTAATTCTATTTTCCCTCTCATCTAGGAGCAGAGTGAATAAACCTGATACATTTCTAAGGCTTTGTTTCTAAGTAAAGTTTAAGTTTTTATTATCCAGGAAGAATATAAGAGATAGAAATTGGACAATGCATTCTTATTAATCGTCTAAAAGTCCATCATCATTTATTTAAGCATACTAAAGAAATTCATCAATAAGACAATGCAAAACAAGCAATAATACAGTGTGAGTGTAAGCTTCAGAGTGTGTGCATGCGGTCCCTCGCAGGTGTTTTCTTCATGAATAATCAGTTTTGCACTCAGTGATCTCTCTGGCATCAGTGAGAGTCCTAGCTTCCAATTTCCCATTGCCCTCCTCAGTGGACAGCCATGACCCTCCTGTTATCTGGCGGGCACTCTGATCCAGGCAACATGCAAGAGACAATTAAGGTCACACATTCCATAATTGGTGCCACAATTTGCAGTACTCAGCACCCAAGGAAGAAACGAACACTAAAATTGTAGCGGAAGAAAGATTAATGAGCAATATGCTGTCTGAAAATAAATACTGGCTGTGCATTTAAAGAGGCTCCAGGCCTGAATTACAAAGTAGCTTGATAAGCTTTGTGTCTCCCAAACCCCAAAGCATATGTCTAATGCTCCAAGTAGGGAGTTTCCATTCTAAGTTATCTAGTCCACTTCCTGTTATATATTCCCTTGGGTCAAGGAGAGTCCTTCATCAGACATAATTCTTATGCATATGCCATGTTGATTTATTAAATTATTAAGATTTCTTTTTAAAACTCAACATTCCAGTGAAAATTTTCTATAAATTTAGTGTGTGTTGAAGGTTTCTTGATTCTTAAGTTTCTGTTTATGAAGTTTCTAGCAATAACACTTACCCCTTAACAATTGGAGAGCCATCTAATCTATCTAGCACAGCTGCAGAAAAGCATAATAATAATAATAATAATAATAATGCTATCTAAATGCACTTCCACTGACTTGCTGAAATCCTACTAATGAGATTTCCAAACTGAAATTACAACTGATCCTTATGGGCTTTGCAAATGTGGTGATTGTTTCTTATATTTTATACTTCATGCTCAGCTATTTATTTCAATAGCCAGTAGCAAAAAGGATTTTTAAAAAGCTTCGTTTGTTTCTTTCTTCCTTGAGTGAGAAAGAGAGAAAGAAAGAGAGAGACAGTCAGCACCGCCAACAGGGTCTTGATGCTGTGATCCAACCCCAACTGCAGCCAGCCCCAGGTCACAACTATATACAACCCCTGCACAATCAGGGAGGACTCAGGATGCAAACTGGGAACTTTCCAATGTGATTGAGCCTCTCAGAGCACTGTGTTTTACCAATATGCCACTGTCTAGCTCCTGCAGTAGGGTTTTAATGTTCATTTTGGGGTAACAGAGTAACAAATTGCTCTTCCCAATTCTACACGTAGCATATTTTCAACACATACCTCTCCATGAAAAGATTATAACTGTTGAGGCTCTAAGATATTGGCATGCCTTGTTCTATTTAGTTCCTGGCAATATGATGGGAATAAAGTCTTTTTAATTCTCTTTCTAATCACCTAGCCTGGGAGGAAAGAGGGTTATAGGATTAAAGTATTGCTGTCACATATGATTAACATATCATATGTAAATTAGGTTCAGAACACGTATCTATCATATGCTCTGGGCTACACCAAAAAAAGTTCTTTTTTTACCATTGCACAGATATCTGGAAATTACACAAAATATGTTACAGAGAATGTATATGAAAGCAAGTCATTGGGGCAAATCTTGATGGAAAAGTAAGACTTTAGAAAAGACATAAAAATGGCAGAGCCAGGATATAATTAGAAATATGTTGAGTGCTGAACTATAATTGGTTTTTAGAAGGTAAAGAATAAAAAAAATTATTGAATGCATCTATTCAATAAATGTGCATAGATTCTCTGTTACATGTGAACTGTTCCAAGTTATAGGGAATCAGCATTAAACCAAACAGAAAAATCCCCCACTATATTCTTTTGAAAAACCACAGAAGATAAATCAATAAAAGATCAAGAATGAAATTCTTGCTCTGGCCAAGATGAAGTAAAAGGAAATAAATTTACTCTCTCATCCAGAAAAATCATAAGATGGACAACATATAGGAAACAATCATTTTGAAGGTGCTGAACATCAAGCAATGGAGGGCAGGGATTCCCAAAGCTCGAATGAATTTTTCTCATTGAATTTTCCCTCCAGTAGTTTGAAATACTTGCAGTCAATTGCTTCAATTGTTAGCCTTTATTCATTTAACAATTTTTTAAAGAAAGATATTTGCTATAGGACACATGCGCTTATCCGAGAGAAAGAGATAGAGATATAGAAAGCAAGAAATCATCTTTTGGGGGAGATGGCTATGCCACAATCCCTTCTCCTCCCTTCTCCCCTCAGGATTTTGGGCACGCACACATATGTTCCTGGCATGAGTTTTTAGTTGCCAGGTCCGGGACACGAACCGTGTGGGAGTCGTGGGAGTCCAGTGACAAAACCATTACACCATTTTCTGGGCCTTCGCTCAACAAATATTTTAAAGCATCTACTATGTGCCTTACAATATTCTAGGTACTAGTGATATAGCGATTGAGGTAAGGGAGAGGTAGACAGACAGCAAATGGAAAAAAAAAAAAAGTACAGTATGTCAGTATATACAATATTATCATAAATAAGGTAGAGTATTGGTTGTCTGTGGAGAAAGTGTTTTAAATGAGAATATCAGAGAGAGCTTTAGTGAGAAAGTGTCATTAGGGTAAATATTTACAGGTTATCAGGAATACCTATGCAGGTATCTTAAGAAAAAAATAAATTAGCAATGGAAGTAAGAAAAAATAGTATATCCATAGCATGAACATTGAGGAATTTCCTCATAACATATGAGGCATGGTTCAGTGTAGAAGCAGGCATATCTAACTAACTCAGAATTCCACCAAATGCATAAAAAAAGAGGATGTTGGGGAAGTAATGGGTGGAATCTCAGAATAACCCTATATGATATCCCTAATTTGGTAAGGTAAAGGCAGGCAATGGGACAGATAACCAAAGCAATCTCAACAGGGGCTCCTTACAGACTAAAACAAATCAACAAACTGTGTAGTATGGCTTCTTTCCAGTGTAGATGATCCCCATAGGCAGCCAATAGAAAACGAAGCTAGAGAGAAAAAAAAACATAGTGTGATGTTTCTTCCAGCACACAAGACCAGAGTCAGGATTCTAACATTCTAAATCCATTTAAATAAGCAATAGAGAAAAATTAAGTTCAAATAACAGGCATTTGCTTATCAAGAGTAATGGCTGAGTGCCTTGTTGCAAACCATGCCTGTCTGGCCTTCAGGAGTGAGTAGATGGAACCAGCAGTTGGTGTAATGGCTATGTTGCTGGACTCCCATGTAGCTGACCACAGTTTGAGTCCTGGACCCAGTGGCTTAAATTCACGCTGGGCGCATGGGCGTGTGCGCCCAAGATCCTGAGAAGAGAATAAATCGAGGAGAAGGGATTGCAGCATGTCTATCTCCCCCGGGGGGGGAGGGGTGAGAGGTGGTGGTGATTTTTTGCTTTCTTTCTCTCTCTGTCTTTCTGGTGAGCGCACATGCTCTATAGCAAAAATCTTAAAAAAAAAATAGTGAGTAGAAAAGCTGTTCACAATACTTAACAAAAATCGGGGTGGGGGGGGGAGAACTTATTTTTAATCAACAGAAATCTACTAAATTGGCTAGAACTGAGGTAGCAAGGGTCCTGAAGATGGGCTGCTCATTGGAGAGACCCAACATTATGCACTCTTTTTTTTTTTTCTGTAGCAATCTGCAAGTAGCTATAGATAGACTAAGAAGCTAATCTAAAAGTGGTAACTAAGATATTAAAAATCTGACCAGTATTACTGAAAAATCCATGAGGTTAGGAAGATGGAAATTGGAGTTCAGGACAAATGAAGCACAAAGGGTACTGGTAAATTGCCCAATCTTCTGGGTAGGACATTGGATAATTATGACAGTATAAATAACCTGGATATGGTGTAACTTTCATGGCTGAAAACCAGTTTTGATCAGCTCAACACTATTCTGGATTAAGATCATCTTTCTCATTCTAACTGGCAACCAGAAAGGAATTCCTCTGACAATGAGGATCACTTCAGCCAGAGCTTCAGAATATCTCTGCACTTTTTCCACTACTTTACTTGATGTTCAAAGAAATATTATCATTAGTCAAGGCAAACTGAACATAAAAGAAGAAAAGAAAAAAACAAAAACACTCCCACTGGTGATTCATATATTGGCTTATAAAACATGAACTTTAAAATAACCGTAATTGGGGCCAGCAGGTGGTGAGGTGGTTGGGGCACTGGACTCCCACATGGTGGACTGTGCTTTGAGTTCTGTACCTGGTGATTTATTTACTTTTTCTCTCTCTCTTTCTGTCTCTTACTAGTAAGCACAGATGCCCTATAACAAACTTAAAAAATAATATAAGGGGCCAGCAGATGGTGCATTGGTTATATCGTTGGACTCCCACGTAGTTGGCAATGGTCAAGTCCCAGACATAGCGACTTCAAACTCACGTTGGGTGTATGTGTGTGCATGCCCAAAATTCCGAGTGGAGGATGAAAGAGAAGGCATTGAACTGTGGCCATCCTTTCAGGGGTGATTTCTTGTTTTCTATCTCTCTGTCTCTCTCTGTCTCTCCAGTGAGCGCTTACATGCTATAGAAAAATTTCTCTCTAAAAATAATAACAAATAATTTTTTAAACTGTAATTAATTTTTTCAGTGTGTAAATTGTAACATGGAAAATTATATTGGAAATGAAACATCTATAATGAGAAATTATATTGACTCTAGATTTGAAAAATCTAACAACTGATTTTAAGAATGTAATTGATGGGTTTAACCACAGATTAGACACAGATTAAAAAATAGATTTTGAGGATCAGAGTACTAAAAGACATATCAGTAGAAAACATCCTGACTAAAGGGTATAGAGGGGGGAAAATGATGGAAACACACACACAAATCCAACAGTTGTATAAGACAGTTTGGTCAACTTTTTCCTTTTAGGCTTTGTGGGACATGCGGTCTTCATCTTATGATTCAACTCTCCAATTGTGGCACAAAAGTTGCATGAAAATACTTAAATTCATGGGTGTGGTTATGTCCCAGTGAATTTTGTTGTGTTTTGGGGTAACGTTACCAACTGAATCCACATCATCTGTAAGTTGAGCTACAATTTTATAGGAGGCTTTCAAAATAACTGGTTTAGGTCACATTCTACCAAGAATTGAAGACATTCTTAGAGAATACAGTACCAACCCTGTGTCATGGTTTAATAAAGCCCTTATAATATTATAGGAATGGCAGGATTTAGAGACTGAGAAGTACCAGAGATGAATTATATGGTTGTACTAATATATTATGTGAATTTATATTAAATTGAATGCACCTGAAGTCTTTACCGCTGAAGCAAGATTCTAACAACCCTTAAAGAAAAACACAGTGACACAGTGAGGTAGGAAGACCACCAGATTAATTACACTGGGTTTATAACTACAAGGCAGCAGAGAGAACTTATGTGCTTAGACTTGGAAAGTTTTTATAGTAAACCAACCCTCTAGCATGGAGATTAGAGCATTAGGAATGGCTGGATCAAATTTATTTATGTCCAAGAAAATAAAAAGATAGAACCAATTTATACCTCTCTCTTACCTAATGAAGCAAATTAATAACATTTAAAAATGACTACCCTTGGAGAACGAGGACAGAGTATCATGTTAGAATGGAAGCACAAACAAAGACCCTGGAAAACAGAAGGGAAATTTTTTTATTAACCCCATCAAACTGATTTCTTAACAAGCAGATTTCAAGGAAATGAGAGTTTATATATATTTTTTATTCTCAAATCAAAGATTTATCAGAACTAACAAGATCAGGACCAGCAGTTAGCGTGATGGCTATGTTGCTGGACTCCCACGTAGTTGACCGCAGTTCGAGTCCCGGACCCAGTGGCTTAAATTCACGCGGGCGCGTGTGCGTGCGTGCCCAAGATCCCAAGAAGAGAATGGAGGAGAAGGGATTGTGGCATGGCCATCCCCCCTGGGGGGTGATTTCTTGCTTTCTGTCTCTTTGTCTCTCTCTGTCTGTCTGGTGAGCGCATGCGCCCTATGGCAAAAACAGCTCCAAAAAAAAAAAAAAAAAGAACTAACTAGATCTGAGCTAAGATTGCTGTTACCTCATTTGCTATATGCTAGGCCTAGTTAGTCACCAAAAGGTTATTTTTACACATTACATTTTATAGACCCAAGAGTCTGGAACATAACTTTTAGTAACAAACTCCAAAAGTACTTTGGGCTCTGTGTAAGTGATCAGGTTATGGCAAAGTGACACACATGATGTTAGATTGCACCATGAAGAAATACATAATTAGATCATTAACAAATACATTTTTGTTCTGTTTTGCTTTGTTTTGTTTTGTTTTCCTATAGAGGAAAGATGATATAGGAAAGAACTGAAGTGGTAAAGAGAACCACTTGCCATAATCCCTTTAAATCTTTTTTTAAAGTTTATTTCATTTTTCCATGAGTGAGAGAAGCATCACCCCAATAGGGGTCTCTATGCTATGATCTACCCCCAGCTTCAGCGAGGCTAGATCATAGGAACACATCTGCCCAGCACACTCAAAGGAGTCTCCAGAAGCAAACTAGCAAGCCTCCCATTTGTGTCTGCCTCGCAGCAGGTCACATTCTACCACTGTGCTATCATCCAGCCTACATACTTTAGATCTTCATGTTAATATAGTTCCCTGATAAAATTGCAGTTTCTCCACTGAATTTTTTGGGGGTGGAGTTGGGAATGCACATTAAAAGAATGAGATTACATAGTTTTCCTGAATAACAGCTACCAAAAAAGAGGAGGAAAAAAAAAAAAAAAACAGAAAATCTGTGTTGATATTTTGTTTTTAAAGACAACGGAATCTGTACCTAACACTCCTTACACTCTTCCCTGTTATATTTCTTTTTTTCTTTTTTTTTGGAGAGGTTTTTGCTGTAGGGCACATGCACTCGCCAGACACACAGAGAGAGACAGAAAGTGAGAAATCACCCCCCCGGAGGGGATGGCCAAGGCACAATCCCTTCTCCTCCATTCTCCTTTCAGGTTCTTGGGCTCACACGCACGTGCACCCAGCGTGAGTTTAAGCCACCAGGTCCAGAACTCGAACCTCGGTTGACTATGTGGGAGTCCAGCGACATAGCCATTACGCTAACTGCTGGTCCCCCTGTTATATTTCTTCATAGTACATATCACCAACTGATATGCCATACATTTAACTCATTCATTTACTTATTGTCTGTGACTTCACATTGGAATGAAAATTAAGTGAAGGCAAAGACTATTCTTTGTTTTAGTCACAACTTTATCCCCAGAAACTACAGCAGTGCCTACCACAAAATAGTTGCTTAAAAATTATTGGTTGCCTATCTATTGAAATGGAGTTTCAATTTAGAAATTGTAAAATATTAAACTTCATATAATAATCAAAATTTCAGTCTATTTAAATTGTGTTCTCTCCCTCAGCTAAGGTCTTCTGAAGGTGGAATACCAGAGGCAAAACAGTCCTTTACTCTTCCCCTACCCCTTTAGCTAACAAGGTTTTCTGACCTATTTTGACTAGATCAGAGACTGGGGGAAGAGTGGGCAAGGGTTATGGAGGGGCTTAGTTTAGTATTTTATATTCAGACAGCTTGGGGCTCTCTGAGTCAGGCACATGTATAAAGCTAGTCCCTATGCTATGTATGCTTGTGAATTCATCAGAAATTCCTGAAACATTTAACTGCACTTCTTTTTTATGAGAGATTTTTAGTATAGGGCATGTGTGCTTGCCAAAGAGACAGAGAGACAGAAAGTGAGACCCCCCCACAAGGAGGGATGATCATGCCACAATTCCTTCACTTTCACCCTCCTCTTAGGATTTTAGGCATGCACACAAATGTGCCCGGTGTGAGTTTTAAGCTGCTGGGTCCAGGACTTGAACCGTAGTCTACCATTACATCACTGCTGGTCCCCTCTGATATTGGTGATGCATATTCCTCTGAATACATGTTCATCTCTCACATCTTCTAGCATTGATACCTTATTCTAAATAGACTATACATCATTTTTCCATGTAACAGACAGGTCTGTCTGTCCCAACTTAGGCTATTTCTAGTCCACTGGAAGTAAGTGTCCTTTGCCTCAACAAAGGGTAAGCATGCAGACCAATCTAATCCCAGCATCCCCCATCAAGCTCTTTTCTACTTCCTACTATAGCAGCTAACCAGCTCATCTCTCATCCTCTAGATTCCCTAAGCTGCAGTCATACCCCGAGTCCTCTGAGTTGCTCTGTTGGAGCCCTTCTTCATATATATGCATGTTTTTTCTTAATTTGCATTTACTTGTCACACATCTATATGGCATACAATACGGTTTTTTCAAAGCATGCTCACAGTGTGTGATAATCATGACAAGGATATTGCCGTAAACCAGACTTGGAAAGACAAGTGTGGTGTGTCTGTTGGAGCCCTTCTAACTGGACTTCAAAAGATTACAGAGTACCCCTTGTCCTCCTGCATGACAGGGGGAGAAGGCAAGGGTTGTAATCACGGCACAGCTTGGTTCAAAGAAATTCTCTCCAGAATCCTTTACACTTTTGACAGAAGTGAGGAACCTCAAAGTTGTGTGACCCAGCTTTTAATTATATATCTCTGAAAGTTTTATGGAAAAGCTTTCTCAAAACTCTTTTTGGTAGCTGATATTTATTATATCTTAATGATTCAATTGAAAGTTCCAAATTTACATCCTTTTGCATTCATATCCTTAGATTTATAACTCCCTACATACTTCAGTTTCTATTCATATAAATATTTTGGTTATTTACTGCTGTACAACAAACTCCACACCAGTACCATTAAAATACAGTCAGTTATTATTATTATTATTATTACTGTCTGTCATGGTACTGGGGGTTTACTGACCTTAGCTAGGCATTTTTGTCTCAGAATGTCTTGTGTAGTGGCAGGGACTAAAGTCTTCTTCACTCATGTATCTGGCGCCTGTGCTGGGAAGATTCAAACAATAGGAGCTCCGTGGTCTCCCTCCCTCCCTCCACAGCGTCTCTCCAGTATGAGAGGTTCAAGAAAATTGCATTTCTTGCAGGCAGCTTAGAGCTCTTAAGCATATGACTGAACAGGTAGAATTCGTATCACCTTTTAAAATCTAGCCTTGGAAGTTACACAGTGTTTTTTTTCTGCTATATTTTATTAGTGCAGAGCCAAGGCAGGTTCAGTTGAAGAGAACATAACTTCTACCTCTCGACAGAAAAATCGTCAAGTTCAGGAAGAGCATGTGGGAATGAAAATATTGTTATAGTCTGTATTTTTTTAAAGAATTATTTAACTTTATTATTTATTTATTTAATTTGACCAGAGAGGGACAGAGAGAGAGAGAGAGAGAGAGAGAAAGAAAGCCACCAGGTCCAGGACTTGAACTGTGGTCATCCATGTGGGGAGTCTAGCGCCCTTAGCCACCATGCCTCCTGCCGGCCCCCATTATAGTCTGTATTACTCAGAGTTCTCCAGAGGAACAAAACCAGTGAAAGATGAATGGATAGACAGATAGATAAGTGATAGAGGTTTATTATAAGGAATTGGCTCATGTAATAATGGAGGCTGTAGTCAATAAGTTAGAAACCCAAGACAGCCAAAATTGTTCTAATCTGAGTCTGTAGGCCAGAAAACCAGGAGAGGTGATAGTATCATTCTAATCCAAATGCCAGCAGTCTTGAGACTCAAGAAGAGCCAGTATTTTAGTTTAAGTCCAGATGAATTTCCCAGCTCAACGAGATCAGGCAGAAAGAGTTTCCTCTTATCCAGCCTCTTCAATTCTACTCAGGTCTTCAATTGATTAGATACAGCCCACTCCTATTACGAAGGGCAATCTGCTTTATTCAGGCTACCAGTTTAAATGTTAATCTTATCTAGAAAGAGCCTCACAGATACACCCAGAAAAATGTTTGACCAAATGTCTAGGTACCCCATGACCCAGTTGACAAATAAAAGTAGCCATCAAAGGGTATTTTTTAAGATGTATAATCCACCATGGTACAAATATTCAACTGAAAATAAGACTACAGATTAAATCCTAATTTTCAATCTTTTGCAAGTAGGCACACTTCTTTAGGAATGGTGGAGGGACATATCTTCGGCCTAGTTCTGCTGAATTTTCCAATTTTTATGCTATTTCTATGGTACATTGGCCCTCTTTCCTGTGCCAGGAATCTGCTTCCTTGTATCAGTATTTCTGTACCTGCTGCTGAAGATTCTCATCAGGTCTGTGTCCAGCTGGCCAGGATTCAGACTTTGAACACAAAGCCTTGATCAGTTACTGCCCTACAACTTCCTAAGCCCTATTCTTAATTTGCACTAGGCAAAGGCCCCTAAACCATACCCTTCATTTGCACTGCACAAATATTTGCTACCTTAGAACGTGAGAAAAGCTCGTTGAGTTACTAAATTCTAAAAAATGCCCATTAGCAGGCTCTACTTGCCAGCTGCTGCTGTGTTCTCCCATATAATGGCTAAGAAAATGGATTTGGACTCACATGGTCTTGGCTTGAGACACTAGCTCTGCCACTTAGGATTTGCATCACTTTGAGAAATAAAATTAATAACTCTGAGCTTCAGTTTTCTATCCTGAAAAAGTGGCTGAGATGAAACCTTGAAAATGTGTTGTGAAATGAGATAAGATGATCGGTATTAGATATTCAACAGAGTGCTAAGTATAGAATAAACTCCCAAGTGTCCTCGAAGATTGCTATTCTTTTGACTGCTGTTGTTACTTATGTCTTCATTGTACCAGCTCTGGAAGAGTGTTTATACAGGCCACTTTAACTTTGCCAACAAGTAAATGGCTTCTAGCCAGCGGACTCACTAAGTCCCACGGCTTGACTCAGTGAAACACTCTGGCATAAAAAAGATCTAGCAAATAGCTCCCTGGCCTGTAAGACAGGCCAAAATTTACTCTTGAGTGATTGTTTACTCCTATGTTAGGGAAAAGACAAGGGAAACAATAGTAAATGGAATTTAATACATGCCTACCACACTGTTAGGAACTTTATATGTGTTAAATTAACCCCTCTGAGTTTCAGTGTCCTTTTCTCTAAAATGGAAATATGAATAGTACAAGCCTCATGGTGTTCCTGTAAAAATTACATGATGCAGTGGGGATAAAAATATCAACAGTGCTTGAGTAAATAAGGACTGTAAATTACGAGATGCCATTAAGATGGAATTTTTATTTCAAACTAAAATGTATATATTTGCTACATATTCGTCACAAGATTGTCTTATGCTCTGGGAAAGTTACTGAAAAGTGAAAATTAATTTGTCTTGTCTGAGCAAACTTGAGGAACTAATCAGAAGAGTAGGTAAATTGTTCAAGGTTACGCTGCCCTTAAGGCATCGAGTTTTGACTCCAAAGTCTGCTCCTGTGCTTTTCAATACATTGCTTCTTACCATGTGTCCATACATGGAGTAATTATCCACGATTTTTAGATGGATTTTGTACCAGTTAGGAGAAGCTAGAAGTTCAAAATATCCTAGTCTCAGAGCTCCTTTAAACTTAAAGTATTGAGCGTCTAGCTCCCAGATCTTAGTTTCTAATTTCGTTTCCAAACTAGGAACCAGGGCTCTTTAGAGAAATTACTGGTTCTGGGACTAGGGGCAAGACATCTATGTAAAAAACTAGTCAAAAAGTGAGGAAATACTCCTCCTTCCCACCAAAAATAACCCATCACATCACACACTGAGAGAACTTATGTCCAAGACAGAAAAAAACAACTAAAATATCATCCATTACCAAAGTTAGAAAAATTTCAGCAATAAAATAAAGTATTAAGGGATTACAACCTAGAATATAAAGTAAACACCTATAAATCATACGGATATAAACAATAAACAAATACAGTAAAGAGAGAAATATGCTGTACATAAAAAGGAATTCCAAATAATTAATGTAGATACTTTACTTTGAAGGAACGGAAACCTTCAAATGTGGGATTCACATTGACTTCCTTTTATAGATTATTAACTAAAGGTTAGAGGGTAACTTATATTGGAGAGATCTGACAAATGCTTACTCTCCTTCGGCCAAGTGATGACAGTGAACACCAAACATGATAAATCATGTTCTTAGTACATATCATCAATACAGTATGATAAAAAGGAAATTTACCTTGGTGGTCTTCATTAAAAACCATGTAACCCCCATCTAACCATGAGGAAAACATTAGACAAATTCCAATGGAAAAACTTCCTACAATTATATCACCCATACTCCTCACAACTCACAGCAATTAAACATCATGAAAGTCTGAAAACCTGTTACAACCAAGAGATGACTGAGGAGACATGTCAATGAAATGTAATCTCTTATCCTGGATGGGGCTTTGGAACAGAAGAAGGTACATTCGGTAAAGAAAATCTTGGGACTTACCCATGGTTTGGTGGTTGAAACGGTTAGATCTCACATATCAAACCAGATGGTTTGAGTCCTAGACTCAAGACTTGAGAAACATGCCGAGCACATGTGAATTTATGCCCAAAATCACTAAAGGAGAGACAAATAGAGAAGGGGTTATGGTATGACAATGCTGCAGGAGGGATGCCTTCTTGCTTTCTCTATCTCTGACTCCCTCTGCTAAGTGTACATATCCTCTGACAAAATTTTTTTTTTTGAGAAATTTTTGCCATAGCGTGTGTGCACTCACCAGAAAGACAGAGAGACAGAAAGCGAGAAATCACCACCCAAGGGGGATGGCCATGCCACAATCCCTTTACCTTCATTCTCCTCTTGGGATCTTGTGCATGCACACACACACACACCCCGACGTAAGTTTAAGCCACCAGGTCCGGGACTCAAACTGAGGTCGACTACATGGGAGTCCAGTGACATAACCATTATGCTAACTGCTGATCCCAAAACATTTCTTTTTTAAATAAAGAAAAAGAAAATCTGAATAAAGTAGGGACTTTAGTTAACCACAAAGTATCAACATTGGCTCACTAATTGTGACAAATGACTGATATTAAATGTATGAAATTAACATCTAAGAATTAGGTGTGAGGTATATGAGAACTTCCTGAACAAACTTCTCAATTTTCTGTATATTTGAACATCATTCAATTAAAAAAAAAAAGCAAATATGAAAGATAACTATTAAAACTGAGTTGTTGATACAAGTATCTTTTTACATTATTTCCTATGCTTGTAAATATATTTAAAATATTTCTTAAATACATTTTAAAGATAAAGAAATTATCAGAAAGTCCCAGAAGGAAGCTGGGATATTAAAACTCAGTTGCTTGAAAGACATCAAAATGTAGATTCACAAGGCTAGCAATAAAAATTGTTATTTAAATTAATAAAAAATTAAATAAAAAATTCTAAAATCATTAAAATTTTATAATAAAAAATTATTAAGGACCCACAAAAGCTTTTGTTTATGTGAGTTGCATCTGCCAGTACTTACCTCATTATAAATTAAAACTGAGGAAGTTTTAAAATATAAGATCATATAAATACAAATTCTAGCAGGCATCAGAATGTTGTCATCATACATTTATCGTGTAGCCTCTGGAAAACTCCATTGAATTCTCAAAATAGAATGAAAGTGAAAATAGGCAAAGAATCTGGAGATCCTGGGACAAAGCCTAGTTGATAGTGATGTCCTTCTCAGTGTATAAATTATCAAATTTGATTTCATCATATTTAGTTTTCTGGTTACTACATGACTAGAAATGCTGCAATGATCATGTTTATACCTAAATCTACACATGCAGATGCTCTTATCTTTGATCAGTACTTTCACAAAAGGGGTTTGAAGGATCTGAACCTTTTGAGTGTCATTAGATTATGCCAGATTGCTAAACCAAAAGGATATAACAATTCACATTTTCTGCAGTCTACAATAAAGTGTTTCCCCACAATCTTAATGATACTGAATGCTATCAATATTATATTAATAATTCCTGCTAACAAAAATAATATTAGGAACCTAGTTCTCCATAACTTGTGTTAATTGATACACCTTTACAAGACAAGGCCAAAGTATCAAATGCTTAGAGCACTTATTCAATTATCAAATAGATATGAAAATTGTTAATTAAATATAATTTGCTAAAACTTTAACAAAATTAAAACATTAATTCAATATGACAGATGATATTGATGTACTAAAATAATAGCATTAGTTGGAATTAATGTTAGAGAAATGTAACCTCAGGTATTCCTATATTTAACCTGTTCCGTTGTTTTTATTTCAAATATACGATTGTAAAGAATACATGTCTCTTCACATTTGCATGTTTTACATAGTGGCATTAAAAATGCCAAAGCTATGTTACTGGTTCCTGATAATCAGACTCCACATTTTACTAAAATTCTGCTAGTAAGCCATCTGCAAAAGCAAGTTTTATTGTAGTGCCACTTAATATCCCTGTAAAGCTCTTATGTGAAGATAATGTCATCATGTGACTCCACTGAAGTCTGCCCTAAGTACTTCTAACTTTTGTTTTCTGGGCTCTGAGCCTCTATTTTCCTTTTTCTTAGTTGTTTATTCTCTGATCCTTTTTTTTACTCTCACAATAAATGTAAAGTGTATTATTTCTGTATTCTCTCACCTAACTCTATTCATGGCCAGGCAAATATTTGAGGGAATTGCTGTGCAACTCAATAATGTCCAAAATCAGGTGCAGAAACTACTTCATAGCTGATTACTGTCCCACTTCAAGGTATATTATGCACATGATACATAGAAACATGAGGTCCATCTGATGAATGTTTTCAAAGTATGACTACAGTACCTACAACTTCAGTACCTATAACAAAGGTCATTTGACAGATCGCATCTTTTACTGAAGACAGGTAGGGAAACTAAATGTGCATACCACTGCGCCATTATAAGGTGATTATTTAAATGACTGGCAATGAACGCAATAATTTTTAGGGCCAGCCCCATACCTTAAGAGTGAAGAAAGCCAGATCCTACATGGTTTATCACCATTCAAATCCTGACTTCAAGGGCTTGAAAAACACCCTAGACACATGTGTGTGCATGCCCCAAATTTTGACAGGATGGAGAGATAGAGGAGACAGGATCATGGTGTGATTGTGCCCCATTGGGATGCTTTTGGATTATAGTCAGAGAAACAAAGAAGAATGAAAAGTAATAAAGACAGCTTCTGAAATAGTATTTCTTTATTTTATTTTATTTGTTTATTTATTTATTTTGGAGAGGTTTTTGCTATAGGGCACATGTGCTCGCCAGAAAGACAGAGAGAGACAGAGAGATAGAAAGCAAGAAATCACCCACGGGGGGAGGGGGGGATGGCCACGCCACAATCCCTTCACCTCCAATCGCCTCTCGGGATCTTAGACACGCACGCACACGTGCCCGGCGTGAGTTTAAGCTGCCAGGTCCAGGACGCAAACCGCGGTCGACTACATAGGAGTCCAGCAACATAGCCATTACACTAACTGCTGGTCCCTGAAATAGTATTTCATCAAGCAAACACACATTCACATTATGGAAGTCCCGGAAAGAGAAACAACAAAGATAGGGACAAAACACTTATTTAATAAAATAATAGCTGGAAACTCTCCAATTATTGGAAGAGACATGAATATCCAGACAGAAAAGTTCAAAGATTCCCCAAACAGATTCAATCCAAAGAGATACGTACTGAGGGATAGTATAACTAAAATATTAGGTGGCATGGTGCTTAAGGCATTGAATTCCCACATGGCCAGCTGCAGTTTGAGTTCCAGACCTGGCAGCTTGCTTTCTCACTTTCTCTTTGTGTTTCTCCCTGGTAAGCAAATGTGCCCTATAGCAAATTAAAATAATAATAAAAAAAACTAATTCTCTAAAAATATGTTTTATTAAATCCCTCAAATAGTGACTATATTTTAATCATTTAAATTGTAGATATTATACGAATATTATA
Source organism: Tupaia belangeri chinensis (assembly GCF_000334495.1). Classification (NCBI taxonomy): domain Eukaryota; kingdom Metazoa; phylum Chordata; class Mammalia; order Scandentia; family Tupaiidae; genus Tupaia; species Tupaia belangeri. The sequence goes on along the minus strand of NW_006160040.1, from coordinate 7,989,181 downwards.
CAAGTATTTCTTATCAAGCAAAAATACGAATATTATACAAGTATTTCTTATCAAGCAAAAATAGGGCATTTTAGTCCTTAGCTCAATAACTATCTATTCCAATGAAGCCATTATTTATGTAAAGAATCTATATTACCAGTTAAAAGAAAATAGAAGTAACAAAGTGAAAGTGATTAAATTCTAGGATAAGTTTGTGAACAGAATATAGTAGTAGTCATCTCTCTCTCTCTCTCTCTCTCTCTCTTCGTGTCTTTCTCTAGTGAGCACATATGCGCTATAGCAAATTAGAAAGAAAATAATAAATAAAACTAAAATAAAGTGAAAAGTAGAATTTTAAAAGCAGTGAGAGAAAAGCAGAAAATCACATGTAAAAGAATTCTCATGAGATTAATAGTGGATTTCTCAGCAGAAACTATGTAGGACAAAAGAAAATGAGATGATATATTCAAAATTCTAAAAGAAAAACAAACTGACAATCAAATATACTATACCCAGCAAAACCTATCCTTCCAAATTGAAAGAGAAATAGAGGCTTTCCCAGATGAGCAAAAAACTGAGGAAATTCAATTCCACACCACTAAGTTGGCCTTACAAAAAATTCTTGGAGCTGGCAGGTGGTATGGTGGTTAAGGGCACTGGACTCCCACATGGCTGACTGTGGCATGGCCATCCTCCCTGGGGAGTGATTTCTCACTTTCCCTCTCACTGTCTCTGTCTCTCTGGTGAGCACAAACACCCTAAGGCAAAAACCTCTAAAAAAAAAGACATTGTACCTCATATTACATGTTATTATATGTTAATAAATACGTCAATAAAATAGCTATTACATGTTAATAAAAATAATTCACTATTTTTCTCCGCTTAAATATGCTCATGTTTCTCAATCTTTAAAATATTGCAGTGGATCCTCACTGCTTTCAGAATAATGCCCCAAGTCCTTCATGTAGCTTATCTTGCTCTTCATAATGGGAACATACTTTCTTTTCTCACCCTGTTCTGTAAACTTTCCTTCTTAAACTCTATGTCACATTTGCATTAAAATATATTTTAGCTCCTTACTTCATTTATAGATCTTATTTGGATGTATATTAGATCAACTTATGAAAACATTTTCAAGACAGTCGAGGAAATTCAACCACTAATTGGATTTTTTAATGATATTAAGACTGAATGTTAATATTATTAAAACAACTATTAATGCTTATAGATGTGAAGGTAGTATTGTGGTTTGCGTATACAATGAAATCTTATCCTTTAAATATACTTGATAAGATATTTATGAAAAATATGATATAATGTCTAAGATTTGGTTTAAAATAATCTGAAGTCGGACAGCTAAAACAAAGTTGTCCAGAACAGGTAATCGTTTAAACCGGATGATGGACATGTAATCACCACATTAATCTCTTGACTTTCGTATACATTTGAAACTCTCCATAATAAACATATAAAGAACACACACAAATATTATTTCATATCCTATGGAAGAGAATTTACATTACTTGGTTGCTCAAACAATGTAAAATGTTCAAGTTACACTCCAATTAATTTAAATAACATTGTTTTTAATTTTTCTATATATTCTAGAGAAAGTGAATCAGTATCTTTTCTGACTCCTTAAGCTGACTCTTATTTATAAAATAGACGAGTATTTTAATTTTATGGAATTTTATTAAACATACATTCTATACTTATTTTCAACCAAGAAAATAAAACTATAAGCCATTAGTGACTAGTAATTAGGGAACATTCATTTCAAACTGTTTCACCCATATTCAACTCTGGCTCTGCATTTTGTGCTTCAGCTGGCTACAGAAACACACTTCCCATGTCAAAAATTAAATATATGATCTATAATGGATATTTGTCTTTCTTGAATTCATAAAGGAAAGTACTGGAGCATGCTGACATTTTGACAGTTTGGGGAACATTTTAATGTTTTGAAATTTAATAAGATAAAATAAGTCACATGAAGTTAAAGACTGTGTCTAGCATGTGCACCACTTTATCTTCGCTATGTATATATTTCAAGTTTTCTATCTATTTTAAAAGCTTGAAGCAATGAGTGAAAGGCAGTGATAACAAGAGGAAGGGGAGAGTATAAACCTCAGGCACTAAATGGCTATATGTTCCTTCTCTGAAGCCAGACTGTTTCTCTTCAAATAACTGAAAGTAACGATTTTGTTCCCCCCAGTTTTTTTTCCTTCTCTGGATTAAAAACAAGCAGTTGTCTATCCACTTCTTTTATAGCACCATTTCTAATCACGTTCCCATTTGGCCACTATATGCTCAATGTGGTCATTACTTGTTGGTGTTCAGAACCAAATGCAGTCCAGGTCTAACACTTGTCTGTTTTATATGCTACCCTCTGAGCACGCTGCCTCAGATCACCTCCTCTTTTAAACCTAAGTCACACTTTAATTCATGTGTTAATAAAACCTCCAATTCTTTTCAGTATTTAGCCCAGCCCATAATTTTCCATTTATATTTCAAACCTAGACTCAGTGTGCTATTTTTGTTGTTGTTGTCGTTAGTATTCCCTGGGTCAGTCCTAATCCGTATCCTTCCAGTCTTCTCTTTTTTTTTTTTTCTTTTTCTTTTTTAAAATTTGCCATAGGGCACATGTGCTTGCTAGGGAGTGACATAGACAGAAAGTGAGAAAGCACTCCCCCAGGGAAGATGAGCATGTCACAATCCCCTCTCCTCCATTCTCTTCTCAGGATTTGGGTAGGCATGCACACACATCCCCAGCAGGTCCCCCAAGCCACCAGTCTGGGACCCAAACTACACAGCTGGCATAACCAACCTAACCACCACACCACCTGGCTAACTGTCTCCTGAAAATTTCCACTATGTTAGTCTATGTACTATTTTTTTCTTTATTTTTAAATTTTATTTATTATGATGATTATTATTTATTAATATTTTTACATTCCGTTGCTATACATCATTTCAATAGCAAAGAGATTTTACTCAACGTGCTATATGCCACACACAAGACAAGTTGAGAACAAACTATATCTGTGTCTCACAGATGTCGTCTCAATTTTTTCCCAAATTTCCCTTCCTGCACTCCTCCCCTCTCCCACTCTCCTTCCACTTTCTCCCCAGGGTTCATAACTATTTTCAATGCTTTTATGTCTTTCAGTCTCTTCCAAAGAGTATAGACAGTTATATATGTTAAGTGGAGACATACAATGTCTCTGTTTCACAGCCTGACTTGCTTCGCAAAACAAATAAATCTTTCATGTTCATCCACTTTCTATCAAATGTCAAGGTCTTGTTTTTTATGGCTCAATAGTATTCCATAGAGTATATGTGCCACACTTTTTTAATCCATTCATCTGTTTGTGGACATCTGGGTTGCTTCCATGTCTTAGCAATATAATACCACAATAAATATAGTTGTGCAGGCGCTTTTCTGACTGAGCAATCTCCTGACTGTTAGGTAGATACCCAGGAGTGGAATTCCTGGATCGTATGGAAGTTCTATTTGAAGGTCTTTGAGGAGTTTCCATATTGTTCTTCATAGTGGCTGGACCAATTTACATTCCCACTAACAATGTAGGGCCGTTTCCTTTTTACCACAATCCTGGACCCTGCAGCTTAAAACTCATGCTAGACGCATGTGCATGTGTTTCCAAGATCACAAGAGGAAAATGGAAGAGAAGGGATTGTGGCGTGGCCATCCTGACAGGAGAATGGAGAAGGAATTGTGGTATGGCCAACTCCCCTGGGAGGTGATTTCTTGCTTTCTGTCTCTTGTGCCAGTGCATGCCCCCTATAGCAAAAATCTTTCTTAAAAAAATAATATTCTCCCACTCTGCTCTTGACTTTATTTCACTCTAACTTTTTCTCATGGTGTCAGTTACATGGAAATCTGAGGAATAAAACCCTTCTCTACTCTGTATCACACCAGATATTGCCATACTCTTCAAGACTCTTTTCATGTGCAATTTGATTAGTATGTCTTTTGTATCTTTATTCAATCAGATTTTAAAATCTTTTTCTGGGGATTTAAATCATATATCACCCTAAAAAGCTTAAGAGAAATTTAACCTTACAATAATATCTATCCATTTATAATAAACATGTAAAACCGAGAGCATACAAAAAAAGGAAGCAATTAAAGCAATGTAATTATAGTCTATGAATGTTACATTTGGTGCTAAGCATTCTAGCAGCAAGAGCAAATAAGAGAATGATTCTAAATACTATAATTTCCAATACTTCCAAAAGAAAACACATCCATTCTTTAAGAGAAATAAACATTTTCCTCACATATTGAAGCTTAATAAAAGTATTATTTGTGACAGCCAAATGGATTTTAAGCTCCTTAAACATGAGGACTATTTTTAGTCCCTTCCTTTATACTCATTTCTCCCTGACTTCTGCTCTGCTTAAGAGAGTGTTATGGTAGTAACATGTGTTGTTTGACAAGAACATTAGGCAAGTGGCTTTTTCCTATGTGTGGAATAAACATAGGAAGAAATGGTGACAGTTTATGAATCTGGAAGTTGGAAAAGAAGCAAACATGTGCATAGGTCTACGGCATTTTCTACAAAGGCCATACTGAGAGGAGTAAAACATCAATCAGTTACAGAAGTAAGGAAAGAAAAGGAGAATGAGATAGAAGGTTATGCAAGGAACAAAGAGAGAGTGAATGCAGAAGAAAAAAGAAATGCTGTCAAGTTTGGAGGATTGCAGAATTTGCACAGACCAGAAGCAATTAAATTGTTGTGCCTTAAAGGATATGCACAGTTAACATCAATTCATTTGTGGGTAGCCCCTATTTAAAGAGTTAATTTGACCCAGTTACCATGGTGCTTAACTTTGTCCATCTTCCCACAGCAAGTTGAAATTCTTTTCTTTCCAAAGCTATGATGTTGGACTAAACAACACATCCTTGTGGGGTACTCATTGGATTTTAATGAGCATCTGGGCAGACCCTGGGAGAGAGCTGTGTTCTCACAGCTCAAGGGCAGGCTCAATGCTTTCAGTTATTGGCACCACTCACAGTAGATAGTGTTTTCAAGAGAAAGA
>NW_006160040.1:7947386-7984107 GCF_000334495.1 Tupaia belangeri chinensis | reverse complement strand
CTTCATTTGTGCGTGTGCGTGTGTGTGTGTGGCTGAAGAGAATTGGCTGCAAAAGAGAAGTTTAATTCTCTTGTTTCTGAAAGCAGTAAAGAAGTTTCCAAATGACTTCCTCTATTGCCTTTGGTAAGTTGCCCTCAAAAACTATTATTTAAGCATCTCAAAATACAAGCTTATAAAATTCCACCCTAATATCTGCCATTACAAATAATCTGTTTAATATTTGAAAATGTTGAGTGTGATCACAAAGTTCACCACTGCCCATATTTGTGGATAGCATGGTACCTACCACTGAGAAATCCTGGATGAAGAGAATGAAGAATGAGGAATTTCCACAAGAGTTGATGTAAGATATATATTTAATATAAAAGCTACCCAGAATTCCTTTGACTGTTCTACTGGCAGTACTGGAGGTGCTACTGATGTTCACTATGCTTCCCTAGAAGAGAAGAATCAAATCTATCCAGAGTAGTGACTGGTAGGAAGACGTTCATAAGCAATTAGCTCATTCTGAAACCTGATATATGTTCCCTTCACCTATAATACCTTTCCTTTCTTACCCTAGTTTTTCAATTTTTTTTTTTTAACCAGAAAGCACATAGAGAGAGAGAAAGAGAAAACATCCCATTGTGGGCATGATAGCACTGCAATCCCTTCTCCATTTCTCCATCTTGTCAGGATTTTAGCCATACATGCACATAAGCCTGGTGCAAGCCACCAAGACCAGAATTTGAGCTGTGGAATCTGGCTTTTTATATTTAACCACTGTGCTACAGGGTCATTCTATCCATTTCTTTTTTAACTTTTACTCATACCTCAAAATCCATCTCACTTTGTACTGTCTCTATTGAACTTTACTCAGGTATCCTAAATGAAACTTCTTTCTCCCATCATTGTAGTAAGTCTTATGCTTTGCCAAAAATATTTTCCTTTTCATATCTCATTTGAAGGCCTTCCATCTTCTACTCTAATTTCCACTTAAATTTTTATCAGAGTAAAAAATATTTTAGAAGAATTATCTCCTATAACTTTTTGTTCCCATTTATAGCACAGTGTCTGAGAGTGCTGAGTAAATGAATGAGTCAAAAACAAAAACAAACAAACAAAAAAATAGAGATAGATATGGCCAAAAACAATGAAAAAAGTTAGCAAATGAAGAAAGAAGAACAAATAGTTCATGTAGAAAATGAAAGACTGCTAGTACTATAGACCATTAGAGGTATGATTCTCTGGAGAATCAACGTGGATCAAGAAAAGACAAAGTAGAAGGACAGTGATAAAGAACGCTTACTCTATATCATAAACAAAAAGAATAAAAACTGTAGGAGTAGAAAATTTTTCTGAATACCTGGAAATAGAAAGGCAAAGCAGAATCTAAAATGTCAGAAAACCTTTGACTCCTTATAGGAAGCCAGATCAGTGGCCCACAAGACAGAGCCTAAACTGTTGCTTTACTTTAGGAACTAAATCATTTAAGACTCAGCAGAGGAACTATAGTTGAAGCAGTAAACTTAATGTTTATAGAAAAATGACAGGAGAGTTTCTACTTCCAGTAACAAGATGAGATGTACTTTAAACCTTTAATGAGTTCCTACATAAAGTGAAATAAGGATGAAATGGCCAGTGCAGGAGGGGAGGACACTCAGTTTTTAAGCATTGGATTGAATGGGAGGTGCCCAGATCTAAAAGTCCAACTCAACACGTAGTCCACACACCAAGCCCCGTTTCATATGGAATCTGACTTCCCTAAACTTTTGCAGCAAATAGTATTATCTCATATGTGTCTTGATTCTCTGCCAGATTATAATTCCCTCAGATAAGGACTATGGATGTGCTGCTGAAATAAATCTTGGTATGATCATGACAGCCATTTCTCAGAAAGTGTTTATTTGATGTTAAATTAATTTTGTTATTAGTTCAACCTAACGTTAGCATGCAGTGTCTAAATTTCACCACTTTGAGATCTCTTTTCCTTTATTTTTCACTCTCTTTTCCTAATATTTCCATACTCCAATTTGGAGGTGCCAGTGGAGGAGAGTTATTCTAAAATTGTGTGCCTGCATTATACTATCATGTTTTAAGCTCTTCATTCCACTATTAAGTATGTATAGAATCAAATACTGTTTCCTCTCAGAGACCTCCCCCCACCCACACAGCTTCCATCTTTTTCCAATCTTGAGTACTAACTCTCTAGGCTACCATACATTAGTATTCCCTTTTCTGCTCTGCTCTATAGAAAGTGTTGCCTGAATTATTCTTATTTAGTTGGCAATATTTTTTGTTAAGTTGCATCTTCAGGAGAGTTACAAAGACAGAGCATCTGTCATAGTATTCTTCTTTATTTTATTTTTATAATACTCTGCCATCGCACTTGGACAGTATCTTAGAGATGTTTAGGACTCTAGTGCAAAATACTTTTTCTTCAGTCACTAAAGTAATTGTTTCATTGTATTCTAATACCCTATGATATAAATAAAAAGTCTGAAAAACAGAGAAAGGAACCAGATAAATAAAATCATTAATTAAACAGGTTAAATTACAACAGATATCACAGAAATACAAAAGAGAGAACACTATGCCAACAAACTAGAAAACTGAAAAGAGATGGACACATTTCTGGACACATACAATATACCTAGATTTAACCAATAAAAAGAAAGCTTGAATATACCAATAACAAGCAATGAGATTGAATCAATAATAAATAGTCTCCCAACAAGAAAAAGCTCAGATTCCAATGACTTCAGTTCTGAATTCTAAAAAACTTCTAAGAAGAATTAACACTAATCCTCCTCAAGCTATTTCTAAAGATCCAAATGTAAGATAGATAGAAACAGAGAAAATGGTTATGGATACTGGAGATGATGTTGGAAGAGGCTTAGATTGGGGGAAGAGTGAATGGAAAGGAATCAAGGAGGAAAAATAGAGAGGCAAGGCAGTTATTGGACACAGAAATGGATGATTACGTGGATATCTTCAACTGGACTGGTGCGAAGTGTATTCACTTTGGGTAAATTCATTTTACAAGCTAAATGATATATAATGATTGAATGTATAAAAGAAAAGAAAAAACAAACAAAAATATAGAGAGGCTAAAGATATGGGGGAGTGTAAGTAAACATGTTCTGAATAAAACATTGCACAGTAAGAAAAGAAAATGTAAGGAATCCTCCCCAACTGATTCTATGAAGCCTCTACCACCCAATACCAAAAACATACATGTTCCTACCAATAAAAGAAAATTACAGACCAATATACCTGAAGAATATAGATGCAAAAAAAATTCAACAAAATACTAGCAAATTGAATTGAATATCACATTTAAAAGATTATACATCATGACCAACTAGGCTATATTCCAAGGATGCAAGGATGTTTCAACATATGAAAAACAATACATGTAATATATCACATTGATGGAACAAAAGATAAAAGTCATGTACTTGTATCAATTTATGCAGAAAAAGCATTTGATAAAATACTGCACTCCTTCATGATTAAGAATCTCAATAAAGAAAGTGTAGAAGGTGCAATTCTTAACACAATTGAAAGTTATATATGACAAACTCATAGCTAAACATCACAGTAAATGGGAAAAAACTGAACCCTTTCCCTCAGAAACTGAAATAAGACAAGGTTGTTGTCAGCTTTCTCCACTCATTTGCAGTATAGTACTGAAGGTCTTAGCCAACACAACAGACAAGGAGGTAAAATAAAGGCATTCAAATAGAAAATAGGAGAAGAAAAGTTGTTCCTATTTACAAACAGCATGGTTATAAACATAGAAAATCCAAAATAATCCATAAAAAAAATCCTAGAAGTGATCAGTGAATTCAGTAAAGTTGCAAGATATAAAATCAATATATAAAAATCTATACCATTTTAATACACCAATAATGAACAGACTGATGCAGAATTGAAGAAAGTAATTCCATTTATAATAGTCACCAAAAAAGGGAGTAATAAATCTAACCAAAGAGGAGAAAGACTTTTACAAAGGGAGCTATGAAAGACTGAAAAAGGAATTGAATCTGATAGAAAAAATGAAAATGACAGCCCTTATTCTTATAAGAATCAATATAATTAAAATGTCAAATATATTCAAATTAATTTATAAATTCAATGTGATTCTTAGCAATTACCAGTGACATTCTTCACAGAAATAGAAATAAAAATAAAAAACAGTATAAAATTTGTCTGGAAATATGAAGACCCTTCATATCACCAAGGCAATAGTGTACAAAAAGAATAAAGCAGGAGATATCTCCCTACTAAACCTCAAATTGCATTAAAAAGTTGTAATAATCAAAACAGCATGGTATTGGCATGAAAACAGACACACAGATCAATGGAACAGAACAGAGAATCCAGAAATAAACCCCAAAATACACAGTCAACTGAATTTTACAAAGAGAATGAGAGGAAAGAAAGCAAACAGTGCTGGAAAAACTGGTTGTCCACCTGCAGAAAAATAAAATTGTATCTTTATCTCTCACCATTAACAAAATTAAACTCAAAGTGGATCATCAATCTAAAATTAAAATTTGAAACTATAAAACCACTTATGGGAAACATTTGAAGGCATTGGTGTAGGCAAAGATTTCTCAAATAAGACCCCTAAAGTGCAGGTAACAATTCTGAAAACAGAAAGTAGGGTTAACATCAAACTAAAAAGCTTCTGTACATCAAAAGAAACAATAGTTACAGTGAAAAGACAACCCATCGAATGGGAGGAAATTTTGCAAACTATGCTTAATATAAAGGATTGATAACCAGCATATTTAGAGAACTCGAGAGTTTACCCCAATACAAAAATAAAAGGAAAAAAAATAAAACTAATAACTCAATTTTAAAAAACAGGCCAATGAGCTGAACAGACAACTCTCAAAGAAGACATAATTTTAAAAGCCAAATAACAGAGATCATGGAAGAGAATACTCTAACTTCTTGGTAAGAAACTATTTTTTATTGCACAAAGTTGGTATCAGTGGAGACAATACAAGTACTTAGATTATAATATTTTGAAGTTTTATTTATGGATTGCAGAAGAGATGTAGGTGAAAAACAAAAAGAAAAAAAAAAAGGATGACTCCAAGGATTTGGGGTCTAAAGAGCTGGAAGAATAGAATGTCCTTACTTTATTAAGTAAGATGGAAAAGCAAGAAGTTCAAGAGGCATAAAAGGGAGTTAGAGGTGATTAAAGAATTAAAGAATTCCACTTTAGGCGTATTGAGTTGGAAATGTGTATTATACATTCAACAGAAGAAAGTTTACTTAGATAAGTATAACAAAGGAAGAGAACTCAGGTAGAGAAAAATTTTTTAAGTGAGGCATGTGGATAGTATGCTAATAACAATGGGGTCTTTGATGGGACCACCAGAAAATGAAAATTAAGTACAATAGAGAGGAACATGAGCCCTGGGCACTACGAATAGGTAAAACAGATGTGGAGAAACAATGGAAAATGAGCACAAGCCCCAGAAAGAGAAAAGGAGAACAGAGAGAAAGTGTCCTCTAGGAACCAAGGGAAGGGTGAGTTCTGTAAAGGAGGCAACAGTCAACTTTGCTACTGATTAAGTAAGTTGTTACATGAACCTGCCTCCTGAGTGTACTAGTTGTTTTTTGGATAGCATCTGACCCAAAGTGGCCAATGAGTAGCCCAAATAACTTTTAAATATGTTGTTATTTGTTGCTATTTGGCTTAACTTGGAGAAAAGAGAGTTAACTCAATAGATCTCTCTAATGTTTTGAGCCATAGATGGTAGAATCTGATGCTGTCATTGTCCATGTCTCCACCATTTTGCTAAAGTTGTTTCGCAGTGAGAGAAGCATGGAACCAAAGAGAAATGCCAATGGAGATAGTGACTGAGAGCATCAAGGCACTGTTTGAGATCTTCATTATTGGTCTTCTCACCCTTCCACATCTCTACCTTTGGGTTCCATGAGGTACTCAAGCTAGCTCAAAATACATGTTTCTTTGCTTAATCAAGTATGGATTATATTTAGAGCCCTAATGGAAACAACTGTATATCACCTACTACTTGTTTCTGTTTGAGAAATTACTAATAAACTAGGAAATATTTTTTAAATAATTAAGTGAAGAAGAAAAGAAGCTCAAAAACAGCAAAGGAACTATATATTTTTTTCCCCTAAAACATGGCACATCACAATATAAAGGCAAAACTGTAGAAAGGTACAACCCCTTCAAAGATAATTTTAAAAATATAGATAAATTATAAGTAATGTAAAGGTTGATTTTAAGTGTCAACTTGACTAAATTAAGGGATATGTATATAGTAAGAAAAACATTATTTCTGGGTGTTTTTGTGAGGGTGTCACCACAGGAGACTGACTTGCGAGTCAGTGGACTAAATGGGAAAATTCACCCCCCACTGTAGGTGAGTATCATCCAGTCAGCTGAGGCCAACATATAAATAGAATAAAGAGAGAGAGGGAAAGGCAAATCAGCTCTATCTCTGGAGCTGGGAGATCCTTCTTCTGCCCTTGAATATTAGAACTTCAGTTTCTCTAGCCTTTGGATTGCATAACTTGCACTAGTGGAGATGGTCAAGCCTTCAGCCTTTGACTGAGTAGTACACCATGAGCTTCTCTAGTTCTGAGATCTTTGGACTTGGGCAGCTATGCCATTGGCTTCCCTGTTTCTTCAGGCCCATAGTGGAACGTCTCAGCCTCCATAATCCTGTGAACCAGTTCTCTTCATAAATCGCCTCACATTTATCTATATTTATCTATTTATGTACCTTTTTAATGGATAAATATAGGCAGTGTATATATGACTACAGAGATGAATAGACATACATGGTATAGATACAGATGTATATAGGTAGATATAGCTATGTAGCTAGAGCCTTTTGGTTCCATCTCTCCAGAAAACCTTCTCTAATGTAGGAAGGTACATTTGGGGCCTATTATAGATAGCCTGAAGCTAGGTTAATAAGATTCTGGTATTCTTCCACTTTCAATACTATGTAGAACATTTTTCATTTCCAATATTATGTAGGACATGATGTTTAGGATGGATAAATAGTGCCAAGAAAACATTAAATTTATTCATTGAGTTTTAAGAAACTTATGAATGGTAGGTAACCAAATTAACCACCTTTTGTTTTGTTTTGTTTTTGTTTTTTGAGAGTTTTTTGTTATAGGGTGCGTGCGCTCTCCAGAAAGAGAAACAGAGAGACAGAAAGCTAGAAACCACCCCCCAGGGGGGATGGCCATGCCACAATCCCTTCTCCTCCATTCTCTTCTCGTGATCTTGGGCACGCTTGCACACATGCCCAGAGTGAGTTTAAGTCGCCAGGTCCGGGACTCGAACCACAGTCGACTACATGGGAGTCCAGCGACATAGCCATTACACTAACTGCTAGTCCTAGCCACCTTTGTTTTGAAAAGTGTGATTCATTGCCTTCCTTAAAAATTAAAGAATATATATATATAAATAAACTAAAACAAGCAAACAAAAAACCTGCATTTGTAAGATACCTGTAAGAGCAGTGCAATGGAATTCTTAGTTGCTGTGGCAACAAAGAATGAGTAAAACATTATAAAAGTTAAATCCATAAGCTTCATCAGGAGAGCCACAAGAGAGGAGGGGGAAGGGCATTTTATTTATATTCTGCTGCACCTACAAGCTAAGTGTTGATTTCTGCTACTGTTTGACTCTTTCAGACTGCTGATTTGTGGATTTTGTTAATTACTATTTTAAAAAACATGAAAGGCAGAACCCTAAGTCTTCACTATTTACTAACTATAATAAAATGTAGAGCTATATTTATGTCTATATTTACCTATCATCTCCTTGTCTGTATTTTATATTTTTTCTTCATGTTCATACTAAAAAAAGACACTGTTCCTATAAATAACAAACCCTATGTGTCTGCATTTCCTTACCTGTAAATGAGGGATTCTAATATCTATTTTAAGGGGTTGCTGTGAAGATTAAATTAATAGCTATAAGGTATTTAGAGTGGTAACTATGACATACTAACTGCTAAATAAGTAGTAATTGTTTTATCAGTAGCAAATCAGACTATGGATACTTAGTATAGAATGTAGGTTATAGGGAGAGCTGGCAGCAAGTAGTCTGATCTTGATAAAGCATTGCTGACTATTTGAAGCTTTGGGAGTTACTGTGTGTGCATCTGACAAGTGTGTATGAAACACATAACATATCTAGAGTACTGTCTTTCCAGAGGACTTACATCATTCTCAACCTTTGGTCTACACTGTTCATCATAAACTTGCACAGGAGTGTAAAACTTACTTCTTCAGTTGAATGAATTGCCAGATGTGGAAAAACAGCATGTTTCAGGTGATATCCTTATATTCAGCTGGAATTTGAGAAAAAATATCTAGAAGGCCGTTCATGATGTGAGTGGATCTATTAGTTTACAGTAAGTTTATGGCACAGAAATTGATAAATACTGCTTTATTTGTGACTAATATTGTATTGCTATCACAATCTGTGTTATCTTATAAACCTCCATATCACCTTTTTCAACATTTATGTCTTTTAAAAATATATCAAGTTGCAATTTTAAATAATCACTTTTCTAAATTATTCTATTTTTTAAATGACCAATAGCCAACTTTCCTCCCAAAAAAGAAGCCCATGACAAGGTAGAAGTTATTTTTCCAGTTTTCATTGGATTTATAGCCTAGTCAAAGTTATGTTATACAAATGAGGCTACTACAGTTTTACATTTTCATACTGATTATATTGTACATTACTAATGAAAAGTCTTGACTGTCTGCACTTTTATTTCTCTAAGAAAAATTCTAGTTTTTCCTAGTGCTAATAATGTATTTTAAATTTACACTCAAGTTTAAATGGATTTATGTTAGAATTTGACATTATCCCCAAACAAATTAGAGTATGTTCATTCTGTTACCAGTTGATGAACATTAATATTTAAAATAATTTTTATATTTATCAGAATTTTTACTGCTCACTTCTGGCTTTACAACAACAAATTTGAGTCAATATATTCATTTAACCTTCACATTTATCTGAAAGCACATGACTAATTTCATCACATCTACCACTAATTCTAACATATTCATCACAAATTTCACCTTCTCTAAACTTAAAAACTTCTTCTCTTAATGAATAATAAAAACCTACCGTGGAGCTCTGATTTTAAAGTATCTGTATTAATGCATTCTTTCCACACCTAATAATTTTCAACATGTGAAAGTAACATTTTAATGAGTTGCAGAGATGTAAAACTAGATGTGACTGATTATGGACATACACACAAAGCAGAAAATCATTTTGCAGAAAAAAGTTGGAGAAGGAACCAGTTTTATGGAGAAAAACAAAGGCAGGGACCATGTGGTCACAGCAAAAGGGTTAAGAGCCAGTACTGGTTGCTGACAGCCCAATTAATTTCCAGTCTCTGTCTTTCCTAAGTCTGGACAGCACTTCCTGCCTACAAGCTGTTTGTTTGTTTGTTTGTTTGTTTCTAGAAGGCATTACCACTCACCATAGAGAGAAAGAGAGAGCAGGAGAAAGCACTTTCCACAATGAGGCATGGTCATGCTGCTATACCTTCTTAATGTTTTCATCTTATCTGAATATGAAACAGGCATGTACATGTGCCCAGTGTATTCTTCAAGTTGCCAACCAAGATTAGAGCTATGATTGGCAATGTGAGATCCAACTCCCTTAACCATTAGACCACAAGGCTGGTTCTAAAGATGCAGTTTAATATCCTCATAAAAATTTCCATTTTGTTTAAGGTAGCTCATGAAAATTACTGTAACTTGTAATCAAATGAACCTTTCCTGTGATAATTGGTGACTCTCTTTGTGTTAGGTTAGGTTAACTAAATCCCATAAATACCCAATCTAAAATAAATGTGTTTTTGTAAACTCAGAGCATGAAACCTTTTAAGAATTATTTGTCACACTATTTTTAATTATAAAACATTTTGAGGCAAGCATTAGAGTCATGCTCATGTCATCTTCCCTCTCAAAATGAAAAATAAATAGTAAGGCACAGAAAATGTTGCAATGTTAGTGTTCAACCTTAGTCAAAACCAGCATCCAAAATGAATCTGACAAACCCAAATGGTTACTGAAGTCTCTATGGGGATGTAGACTAGAGGAATTTCAAGAATCCTCTGATACTTTTGAAAGATTAATATAAATTTATTAAAACTTATAAATACCAATTTATTACTAAACTGTAGTAGAAAAAGTTCTCATATGAATCATAAAAAATTCTCAATTTGAAAGAAAATTGAAATCCAGGGACATAGATTCTTTTATTTAAGGCAAGCTTTCACCAGAAGTTTCATAAGGTTCTTCCAGACTTGTAACTACCTGTGACTGGGCACCCTCTGATGTCCACAGAACAGGGATAGAGGGACACCACATGTGTACCTCATTACAAAGTAAGGCCTAAATGTCTGTTTTAAAAGCATATCATTAACCACTGGGTACATTTTTAAAAATCACAGCATATGTCCTAACACATACATACACACACACATTAAAAAAAAAAAGCCCTAAGATAATAGAATATATAATGCATTAATTTAGTTTCAGCAAAGAAGACATAACTAGCACAAAGGCTAATCATATTAATACTTAAGTGCAGAAATCAGTGTCTGCTTTCATTCTCAGTACTAATAATGATGTTACATAAAACCTTTACATTAAATAAAGGGTTCTAAAATTACCTGCCCATGTTAGACTCAAATAAACATTACTTTATTTTCTTTCCTATAGCCTTTGGATGAGAGATTAGCAAAAACACTTTAGAGAATAGAGATTAGAGGTTATGTTTTCTCAACATGAAATATATACTTGAATGGTGAAAGAATTGGCAAAAATAAATAGATGAAAAGCCAAATTTATAAGAATGGCTTTGTAATTAAACCCTTTTCTTAAAATAACCAGATTGCTTTAATCCTCTACTTTGATATTTGGACTTAACTGATTTTCATCTTTATGAAATCTGAAACGAACTTCAAAACTTCAAGCTATGACTATGCATTTTTGGTTTTTTTCTTCTAATGATACTAACCCCTTATCTTCACTGATCATCTCTAATCTAGTTGCAGGCACCTCTCCAAAATCTATAGTCTTAGGTATTACTCAAGAAATTATGTTAGCTCACATTTCTAATTTTAATTATTTTTGGACCATAACCACATTATTTATTTAAAGTGATATTTATTCCAAGAATGCAACTTGGAGAAAAGCTCAGGTGTGTATACAGTGAAAGGATTTCTTTAATTTGATGTTGAATTGCTCCATCTCTGATATTTACGTTATGTAAAGCCATTGCACATTTGAAAGCAGTAACCCCTCCCTTGTCTGAGATTCCAGAATGGTAAAAAGATATGTGGTATAATGTTCACTTAGGTCAGGAACCTATTTGGTAAAGTGAAAGTAATTATGAATTGAAGAATCAAATCTGGGAAAAGGGTTAATCCTGTTAACTCTAAATATATATTTAAAGCAAATAACAAAAATTAGAAGATAATCCTGATGTTTTTATTTTTTGTAGGGAGGGCTCAACTGGTCATTCTATCACCAAGGAATGGCTTTGTCATTTGGGATAGCACTATCCAAAGAATGCCCTGGCACCTGGTTGACAGCATTAACCTGGATAGAGAAGGAGATAGAGTAGAGCTGATGAACTAGTTTAATACAACTTCACGAAGTTCAGTTCAATGACAATAAAAATGTCTACTGTTGACACCATTGCCTATTCAACCCTTCTTTCATCCATTCCAGCCCTTATTTGGTGGGCCTGGCTCTGGTTGGGAAGTCTGAATATCCTAGAAGTTCTACATACCAGAGCCTACTAGTCTGTCAATATCACAAAGTTTGGACTAATTACTCTGTATTCATATTTTATCCAAGAACAGATCTTATGTTAGTGTCAGATCTTTTTTCTTTCTTTCTTTATTTTTTATTATCATCATAATCTTGTTTATATTACATTGGATTGCATATAACTTTACAGTGTATTACATTGCTTTTTCAAAAGGGAATGCCATGCATGTCAGTCAATACAGAGACATTAATCTCCCTACTTCATCGTTCAATATCTTTTCATTGTTTTCCCAATCATTATTATTATTATTCCAATTATTTTCTTAAACAGTCAATCACTATTTCTCATTTTGCTTGTAAAAAGACTTTACCCATTATGAAATACTCCCAGACCAATCCAGCTGAGAATACTATACATGTCATCATCAGCAGGTAATAAGCCATATCTGTTTCCCACTGACGTCCTGCCTCTCTATTTGTTCTCTTGCTATCTTTCTCTATCCTCTTCTCTTCAGCCCCCCATTCCACACTGTCTTATTCTTGTTAAGTACTTTCACTGCTTTTATGTCTTCCAATATTTCACTCTCTACCATAAACACTATACTAGCAACTAACATCTTTCTGCAACCATCTCATTTATTGTTACAATTTGTTTCTAAAGTAGGGAGTAAATATATTATTCTACTCATTTTTATAGATGGAGCTACATAGAGATACAAATTAAGAAACTTGCCTTTCTTATCATCTAAACTGTAGTAGAACAAGTTCTCAAAGTCTTGATTCTTTCCAAAAGGAAGCTGCCATTTGGTCTGATTCAGAACATTCTATTTCTGGGCCTGGTTTGTAGTTGAAACCGTGCTTCTAATTAACTGATTGTCTTCACAACGAGAGATCTGTTTTTATAAAATGCAGTTCAATCAATGACCCAAATCACATTCTCCCCTGACTCATCATGATGTGTAGTCAGTCTTTGAACTTCCTGGAGTACTTGCTTTGCAATAAGAATTGAACAAAACAAAATAAAACCAGTTCCATGTAATATCATTTGATATGTGTTCATGAAAAACTCATTCTATTAAAGTCAACATCTTATTTAAGCTATCATGTTTATTTTCAACTATTCATTCTTTCCTTGTGAAAATGAAATAATAATTTGAGGCTGACTGTGGTGCTTCTTGGAACTCAAGTGCTAACAGGCAGGAAGTTAGAGGGCCTCGTTATTTGGGAAAAGCATGTATTAGAATCAAATGCTTTTTGCTACCATTCACTATTGAGGATTGCCTGTTGGAAGCAAGTTCATGGGCTAGATGTTTTCGCACTGTTTTTCAGAGAAAGTGAATTATATTAATATAGAATGGCAATGATGGTCAGAACAAAGTAACTCTATTCTGTCATGAATGCCAATTTTGTAGTGAGTGCTCTAAAAACATAGAACGTTTAATTAGTTGAATTTTTAAAATATCACATATTTGGTGAAACATTTAAAGTGTTTCTTTAGTAGGTTATATTGTTAAAACTCCATACTCATGCTATTTTATCTTAACTTGAATTCTATGGGTATGCAGATTTGTAGAAGTTAATAGAACTGATAGAACTGGGGTGAGCTAGATTAATGATCCTCAAATTCACACATGTATCAGGAACACCTGGAGGGTTTGTTAAAACGAAATTTGCTGAATCAAAGTTTTTTCACTAGATCTGAGGTAGAACCCAGGAAGTTGCATTTCAGGTAAGTTCCCAAATAACACATTTGAAAATCACTGAGCTAGAAGACAGGTCTTAATTTCTAAGAGGACAACCTAAGGAAAAAGAGTTAAACAAATTTTTCCAAACTAAGTTGTAGTAATCTACCTAAAATTTACGGTTGCCAGATAAAATAAAGCATTATCAATTATTTTAATTTTATATAAATAACAGATAAAGTTTTACTGTGTGAGTATGTCCCAAATATTTCCTAGGACATACTTACCCTAAGAAATAGTCATCGTTTATCTGGAATTAAAAGTTAACTTGATGTGCTGTATGCACTTTTCCAGCTAAGTCTGACAATATTAAATTAATGAGAATATTAGCAATTCGTTCTTTGGATATAAAGATATTCACCTTGAAACCACTAAGATCTTTTTTTAATTTTATTTCATTTTATTTTTAAAGTGATTTTTACTATAGTGCATGCACTCTCTGGAGAGATAGAAAATGAGAAGTCACCCTCCCAAGGGGGATGGCCATCCCACAATCCCTTCTCTATTCTCCTCAGGATTTGAGGCATGCATACACAAGCACCTGGAGTGATTCAAGGTACCAGGTCCATGACTTGAACCATGGTCAGCCATGTTGGAGTTCAGTAGCTTGACCACTGTACCACCTGCTAGTCTCACCATTAAAATACTATATTGCTTTTCTCTATCACTTTAATGTATAATTTGATTTTACTCTTTTCTTTTCATAGTCCTCATCAGCAAAGCCTTTGAAGCCTCAGGAAGGTATGAGTCTCTTTTAATTTCTACTCTTCAGAGAGGGCTTAGTCAAAAGGACTTAACTGTTTTTTAAATGAAAGGTATTCATTCCAGTAAATACTGGAAAATACTCAGGGACACATACAGATTCCTCAAAACTGTGGAAGAGGTCAGACAGTGGTGTGTAGGGGGTTCTCTCTCTCTCTCCTTCTCTCTCTCTCTCTTTCTGTTTCTCCCACACCTAGAATAAATAAATAAATGAAAACTTGAAAAACAAATCTCTGTGGGATGTAGATGCAACAGAAACCTATATACAAATGGAGAGTTCTTTTTACCAAAAATTCTCCACAAAAATTTGTACTACACACACAAAAAAAAACATTTATTTTCTTTTTTAGATATTTAGTTATTTATTTGATTTCATTTGTTATTATTATTTTTTAATTTGACCAGAGAGAGAGTCAGAAACAGAGAGAAAGGGAAAGTGAGAAAGCAAGCCACCAGGTCCAGGACTCAAACTGTGATCAGCCATGTGGGAATCCAGCACAACCCTTTGAAGAAAACCCGTTGAAGTGGTAAACATACTTTGCATTTATAGTGTTTTTCTTCTTTAAACATAATTTTAGCCAGTCAGTCCCAGATTTATTTATGTGAGAGTTGAGTGTGTATATGTGGAAGGAAACAATTATTGAGGATTTTGAACCTAGATTTCCTCATTCTACAGAACTCTGAATTAAAATAGGTGTTCTTAAATTTAGTTACACCTTGGAATCACCTGAGAAACTTTAAAAAACTAAGAATATCAAATTCTCATCCTGAAAGATATTGATTCAACTGATCTGCAGTGGGTCTGGGAAAGCAGGATCTAGAACTAATACACTAAAATGATCAAACTTCTCAAGATTATATTTTCAACATGACCATCAAACTGGTTGGGTAATTGAATAAAGGAATGAGGGTTAAGAAAGCTCCCATCCTAATCATCATTGTAGTAATAGTGGAAATTCAAATTACTATAGGGACAATATTGAAATGGGGGTTACAACTTTGGGGGAGTACTGTCAGAATTACTAGACTATCTAGAGAACCAAACTGTGGCAGTGGTATGTAAGTTTACCAAAATTAGCAAATCTATAAAAACTTCTCTATAAAATCACAAACTGGGATCATTGAGATTTTGATTATCTAACTGTTTTATCATATCCCAGATTACCCGGTTTCTGTAGATTTTTGAATGGTGGGAAGAAATCAATTTATGATCTGATCTAGTTTGTTAGAGCTTTCTGTGCAGCTCTATGAGAAAAAAGAGGTCTCTCAGACTTAGCCACAAATCAAGATCCAGATTAAGCAGGCTTTGGATGTTCTGTCAGAGACTAAGTTAAACCATAAACTTGAGAAGTTCCCATGTAGGACTGTGTCAGAGACAAGGAAAAAATAATTTGCAGTGTGTTGTGACACATCACAGGAATAGTACATGGACAGGCAGATTCAAAGACCGAGATCAGCCACCTTTTGTGTGAGAAACCATATATGGTAAGTTCATATGCATTCAAAATCCTGAAGATAGCCATTTCTGTGTGGCATTGTTTTACTATCCTGAAAGAAAAGGGTAGTCAGAAGTTCAGGGACAAGAATCCACATCCCTGTATAGTGTTGTATGAAAAAATAATACTCCAGTGTCACACCAGAATGGAAGAACTATCCCAGCGGGCTCTCTTCTTTGAGGCAACGGAAAGAGACTTAGAGGCTCAGAAATTGAGTTCACATAGGATGATTCACAGTCAGAAACTAGTAAACTATTGTTTGATCACTCTAAAGAGGTCCCTACGTTTTCATTAGTGACAAATCAAGAAAGGGAGAAGAAAAACAGAGATTGCCAAATGAAAAACAGACTTGGGATACAATAATGTCTTTGGGAAATGGAAAATAAGGCAAGTATGTGTCTTAAAAACAGAAGCCCAGCAAGCACGTCCTAGCCGATGGGGATAAGAAAGTTCTCTCATCTGTGTTGATTGACTTTGCACAGATCTGTTTGTACTATATAGGGCATAGCGGTATAGACAATATGTGAGATCACTGCCCTATTGTCCTCTCACCCCCTGGCATTTTTCAGATGCCACTGGGCATAGAACAAAGCCTGGACTTCGCACCGCTCTACTATGGTACTGACAGTGAGTTAAATGTAGTGTCTGATTGACCCAAAGCATCTTTTCATACTATGGCTAAACATAGCAAGGTTTTCTCCACACTTCAGCTTTAAGATTTGCACATGAAAAACTGAAGACAGTGGCACCCACATTTAGGGTCACCAACAGAAATGACCTTCACCTTGAAAAAGAAAGAAGGAGTTACATGGAGTGATGTTATGTAAAAGGAGTACCAAAGTGGCCCAAATATTGCTCCTCTTGACGTGGAAGATCTTAAATACATAAATAATGAAACATTGAACCAAGGAGAAGGGTTGTATCTACCAAAAAAAAAATTCTCATGATGGATTCCACATAAGAAAGTAATCAGCACAAGTAAACTCTCTGTGCTGTTAATCATAGAATCACGTGGTCCTCTAAGAGTTGCAGAAAGCCCAACATGCCAGGTGAACATGAGAAAATCAGAGAGATGTTTAGCTGCTATCACTTGAATGGCATTTCATGGAAAGGATATGGATTCTGGGAAGTTGTCTGTACAATGTGTTGTGTAACTCCTCAGTCCTTTTAGAAAGCCTATCTTCAGATGGCTGGATTATGTTTGTATCTATGTCATCTCTATATTGATTCATCCAGTCTTTCACTCATACACACAGAAATAGTTCTTGATTTTCTGCTCTGTACCAGATCCTGTTTAGGAAACTTATATGTGATTTGTCTGCAGAAAATGAGACAAATTAATATCCTAGACTTATTAGAATCATGTAAAAAGAAAATCAGTCTGCTCATCATACTCTATGCAAATCCACTGGGGGCTACCTTCAGTTCATGAGTTTATAACAGTTACTGAAAACAACCAAGACCCGTATGTGACTCCTTAGAAGTGCCATAGTACCTCCTGAGAGCGGGAACAGCATTCTAGAACTTCCTTTATTTTTTAAAAAAGGGTTTTGTCTTAGGGCACATACACTTGCCAGAGGGAGAAAGAGGCAAGGACAGTGAGAGGAAACGTGAGAAATCATTCCCAGGGGTTTGACCACACTGCAATCCCTTCTCCTCCATTCTCTTTCCTGGATCTTGGGCACACACACACATATGCCTAGAGAGATTTTCAAGCCACTGAGTCCAGGACTCTAACCATGGACAACCATTTAAGAGTCTAGCAATGTAACTGCTACACCATCTGTTGGCTCCTATTAAAAAGTTCTACAACTTTTATATTATTAACCATTCACTCTCATTAGAGAAGAACATTTATAGAGATATGACAAAGCCTCTAACGTAGGCATTGAATAAAATGTCACATTTGAAGGAAAAAAATAAATTATTCAGCTATGAATACTATTAAAGCCAGATTAGACTGGTTTAAAAGTAGGAAATTGGGCCAGCTGGTGGCATCGTGGTTAATGTGGCTGGATCCCACATGGCCAACTGAATGCTTTAACACCTGGACTCAGTGATTGGAAAAACATGCCAAGAGCATGATTGTGTGTGTGTGTGTGCCTAGAATTTTAATAGGAGGGAGAAATTGAAGATAAGGGATTATGGTGTGACCATTCCCTACAGGGAGATGCTTTCTCAGTTTCTCTCTTTCTCTGTCTCTCTCCAATAAGCATGCATGCCCTCCTGCAAAAAAAAATCCAGTTAATTGGTTTTTGTAGTTGGATGTCTAGAGAGAGAGAATTTTCTAGATTTGGCTTAACCTAGGATTTTATGTTGTTTCTTTGTTCTTACAACTGGGCCTTTGTGTGTTGGTTCATTCCCAAGGTGACTTCTCTCAGAGTAGGAAAGAGCGTGGAGTTTCAGGCCTTATATTTACAGATAATGGCATTCAAAAGAAAATAAAGCCCTTTTTTGAGTGCCTCTGTGTTAAGAATGAAGAAATTTCCTTCAAAGAAGCCTTTGCCTTCCCTTCTTTCTCATTTGCCTGAATTGAATACATCCTTGTCTTGAATCATTTCCTTGGCCAGGGAAAATGCTATTTGCTAAATGGCCAAAGCTTGAATTTCTTAATTACTCACTGTAGAAAAAATATTGCCCTTCAATTAGTCAGGCCCACCCATAAAGCTAGGGAAAATACAAAATTCCTCTGAAACATCTGTGTTGGAGGGGCAAGAATTAGACTCCTGAATGAATCCAAATACTGTAATGAAGGGAGAAGAAGGAATGGATAATCAATAGGCAAAATCCACTAAAATGCTTCTTCATAGTTTCTAAAAGAAAAAAAAAAGGAAGAAGAAAAAGAAGAAGGAGAAAGAGACAATGAAGAGCAACAGAGAGAAAGAGAAAGAATGCAGTCATTCTGCAGACTGGCAATGCATTTGGCCCCATAGGTAAAAGCGCCTTACTGACAAGTTACACTCTGTGTATTTCTGGTTTCTATGCACCCTCATGTAATTGTGTTAATGCTGTAGAACTAAAATGCAATGGGGTCAATTCACTAGTTGCTTTTCT
Source organism: Tupaia belangeri chinensis (assembly GCF_000334495.1). NCBI lineage: Eukaryota > Metazoa > Chordata > Mammalia > Scandentia > Tupaiidae > Tupaia > Tupaia belangeri. Next base: position 7,965,245 of record NW_006160040.1, on the reverse strand, counting down.
ACTTGATAAATGGAGAATGAAAAGGTTTTAGAAGATCATTTGATGTTTTCCTGAGTATGGTTACTTATTTATAATATAAAAACCTCTCCTTGGTTATGGCAACACTAATATTCTCTGAAAGGTAGCATCACATGAGAATTGTACTATCGTAGGTATTCAGTCAAAGTTTGGTAACCTCATTGCAGATTAATATAGGGCATCTTTACTGTGCAAGAGGCTTTCTGGTGACTTCTCTTTCACACCAGCTTCAAACTTGTTACATTGCTCAAGGAAATCACTCATTAAATTAGAAGAAAGTTTCTCTTGCTGTCAACTACATTCATAGATTCTGCAGAACCACAACATTTTAAAATGAAACAGCAATAAAATTTGTTGACAATGTGTATTTGAAGATACCTACAATAGAAGTGTGCTTATTTTTTCATAGATATGTTGTATATAATTAGACATTCTGCTCTTGAGAGGAATATTACTATAAGAATTGACGTGATTTGAATGGTAAAGCTTGCTATAGGTATTAATTTTGTAAGTAAATAATACAAGTTTTTTTCTTTATTTTTTTTTTGTTAACTTTATACATATCAAAAATACATTAATCAAGTAAGCACCTTAGTGCAGAGGTTAAGAGCCCCATAAGGGGCTGGATTCTGGTGAACCATAGGTAGAATCCCAGCCTTGGTGACTTGAAAAACACACCAGACGTGTGTATGTGCGTGTGTGTGCATGCCACCCAAATCTTGATGTGGTGGAGAAATGGAGGTAAAAAGATTATGCATCACCACATCCCATTGGAGAGGGCACATACTCTCTCTTCTAGCAATAATGAAAAGAAAAATAGAATATATTTATTCATTAATACAACAAAAGATGTTAAACCATAACTCCAATTCATACATACAAGCTATGTGAGAGCAAATGAAATTAGGGTTATCTGAGTAACTGTTGATTCTTTTTTCTTTTTACTCAATCCTTATTTGTAAGAAATCATTGCTTACTGGTGCCATAAGATGGTGTAACGGCTACGTCACTAGGCTCCCACATGGTTAACCATGGCTCAAGTACTAGACCTAGCAGCTTAAAACTCATGCCAGGTATTTCGTGTGCACATGCCCAAGATCCTGAGAGGAGAATGGAGAAGAAGGGATTATGGTGTAGCCATCCCCCCAGGGGTGATTTCTCACCTTCTGTCTCTCTGTGTCTCTCTGTCCGGCAAGCAGACATGCCCTATAGCAAAAATTCTCTGGAAAAAAAAAAAAGAAATCATTGCTTACTTTAAATTTTGTTTTCCCATGTTGAATGAGTTTATAACTTTTTCAGAATATGTCTCTATTTAAGGACCCTTTCAGAAATATATACAATTTCAATGTTTTATTCCCTTAAATATAACTCCTTTGTGCCTTACCTTGAGCTTTCTCAGTTAGAGAATGTTGTGTATGAGAATGTCTAACTAATCAGCCATTGTCTTCCTCTGTTCTAGTAGTAGGAAGGCATATCGTCTTGCAAGCTGAGTAGCTGATGAAAGAAAGGAGTCTTGCCTTAGCAGCAAGCAGGCTTGAATCCTAACCACATGTGTCTGTGGGTAAAAGGTAGAAGCCAAAAATAGGATGATTAGAATTACAGAGATTGATCATTTTAACAACAGTATTTGTTTAAAAGCATTCTGATACAGATATGCAATGGAATAAAAGTAAAGCCTTAAAATAGTGATGCTCAAATAATAACTAAATCTATTATTCTACAGAAAATTCAGAAAACACTAAGTAAAAATAATAAACTACAAAGGAACATGTACATGTAAAATAAGAACCCTACTCTGTTCAAATATACTGATATATAAATATCTCATAAATGGTATGTATCCTAGAGATATCCTAAAGATTTTTTTATTCTTTCTTTATACTTTTCTATATATTCTAAATTTTTTAACCAAGCATATATTAATTTTTACTTAAAAAAAAGATCATAGTTCTATTTTCATTCCTAAGTACAGATAAAACTTTTAAGCAGAGTAGCTGTGAAGTGTATAAACAATCAAGTAATTATAAACTCAATTATATGTATTTATCTTCTCCTGATTTAGTTCCTACTTTCTTGATGAACAGGTGGTATTTTGTGTTTTTGCCTAGTAACAAAGGATAATCACTTTTCTATGCAGTTATCCTGCATTACCCAGCAACACGTTTGTAATCCTTTTGCACAGTTGCATTACAATCTTCCTTGGTTAGTCTCAAGCTGCTCTTCACATGGGAAGACATGCTCCTTACCTAATGCATAGACTATTATTTTCCAGAAGGCTAACTTGGCTGATAGATCCGCTGACTCTGCTTTTTCCTAGCTGTGCTTTGTCTCTCCTTCAGATATAAGATGCCTGCCTCAATAAAAGGAAAAAGTAATAGGAAAGAGCTTCAATTTCTAGCTTGTGATCCCTCAACCATGGGTTCTCTAGAGAGTCTCAATTTCCAATTCTGTCATTTTATAAGTTCTTTATTCTTGCTTGGAGTCCTAGGCTTGTGATCATAGGTGAAACTAAAGCATCTGGTAATTGTTTTTAATTTTTAAAATACCCAGAGTGACTCATACTCCTAGTGCCATTGCTAATGAAAACAACTTTTGCTGCATTTTTTTTTAGTTAGATATCATATTCCTTTTTTCAATTATTGCAGCTTAGGAAACAATACCCCGCAGTATGGTGTCTGGCATGCTGAGTGAGTATTTTGAACAGATGGACATTTAAAGGGTCTGAGAAGCAAAGTTTCTCTCTGACCTTCTCCTGCCCTCTGTCTCCTGCTCCTCTTTCCCCCCAAGGCAGGTCATAGAAATTAGACACCTTCCCATGTAAGAGCTAATTATGGAGAAATTCTCTGATCTACCTTGTCTGATAGTAGCTTATAAGATTCTCATTCCAGAAGGGGTCCTGCCCTATACCCAGGAGGAAGGAAAGATACACAAAGAGATCAAGAAGAGTCTGGACAGATGAGCCTCACTGGCTTTCCCCATTCAGTCAGTTAACATTAGATCAGACACTTTGGGTCCAATCTGTTTCTACATGGCTGTCCATTCTTCATTAAACTGAAACACAAAAACAGAATTTCCCTGCTTCTTTGGCTCTTTTAAAACAGCCCATAACTAGAAAGGAAGTCTTACTATTTGACTTTCTCACTTACACTTGGTGACCAGAGCTTGTGATAAACATTCCTCTGCTTTAGCTATTGAATCAGTGCTCAGTCTTTCAAGGACTGATATCAGATGGGCATTCAGAGTCCCTTTACCTAGTTTGTCCACTCTTTTTCCTTTCAGTTATTTCTATCCCCTTTTCAGGTCCCATAAAGGAGGAAGAAGAAAAAGAGCACTGAGTCTTCCATTCTACTGGAACTGGCTTTAGGTCCTTCCATTTCTTCAGGGGTAAATATCGACAGATGACCACATCTACCCTCTTCATTATCAAATGCCTTCAAACAGCATAGCAAGTCATTAGTGACCAAAGTCACTGTTGCTCGCTTTTTCACCATGAAATATCCTCCAAGGTCAGAAAAGGGAGAGGATAAAAAAGCATTCTGGCTGTGCTCCTCTAGTTCCTTTTCCTTCTCACTCCTTTAAAAGACTCTTTCCTTCATCTCTCCTGAAATGTTGAACTCATCTTTCTTAGAGATGACCATGCTTCTTATTTCATTAGAAAACAGAAGCACTCAGAAAGAAGCTTCCATGAGCTCCCACCATCACATCTACTCTATTATTTGCATCTATGCCTAAATGCTCTTCTCCAGTTACAGAGGAGTCAGGTACCACTGGGCCTAGTCCCCAGACCATTACTTTTTACCTCTAGATTCTCTTCATGGATGAACGTAATGCCTCCTCAACACAGCCACTTGGAAATTTAATAGCATCTTAAATTCAGGCCATCCAAAAGTAAACCCTCTTTTCCCCATAAAAAGTTTGCCCCTCCCTTTGTTATCGTCATCACAGTAAATAACAACTCCTTTTCCCAGCTGCTTAAATGAAGAAATTTACATAATCATTACCTTCTCGCTTTTCTCCTCTCTTTTCTCCTATCTTACATCTCAATCTATCAGCAAATCCTGTCAACTTAGCCTCCAACACACACTCAGACAATTACTACTAGCTGAGAGCTCCAATATCTAACTCTAATTCAAGCCACCACCATCTCACATTAAAGCAATAGTAAACTGTTTTATATAATAGCTTCCTGGCCCCCTACTGTCTGATTCTTGACAATCACTAGAGTGATTCTTCCAAATGTATCAAAATAATCATCTTCTCTGCTCAAAACCCTCACAGAGTTTACTCAGAGGAGAAGACAAAGAACCTAAAAGCCCATATGGTACAGACCTCAGTCCCTCTGAGCTTTGCCACCATTATTCTCCCTCTTGCTTGTTGCTCCATTGGCAACATGTATCCTTACTACTCCCTGAATGCACCACTCACATTCCCACCCCACCTCTTTGCACACACCATCGCCATTGTTTCAAATACTATTCCCCAGATATTAGTGTATCTTGCTTTTCTCAGGGAAATCTGCTTTATTCTTGCTATTTAAATCACAATATTCTCATTGACCTGCCTTCCTCCCTCCTGTACCTCGTTCTTTTCCATTGTCCTTCTTATCATGCAGTCTCCAAATGTTTCCCAGTTCACTTGTTTATTATATGCATTTCCCCTCTAGAATATAAACTTTATAGGAGTGATATTTAGGCAGCTCGACACTCCTTTGCCCCCAGTACTTAGGCTAGCACCTGGTAATAAGTATCTATTGAATGAATAATTAAAATGTAACAGCTATATTAATTTTTAATATGAACATGAGATTCAACGAAATGTCCCACATCTGAGGAGTACCAGGAAGCTCTCTCACCTCTCCAGGCCTGTACCTGGTAGATTTACATACATCGCCTCTGTTAACAGGAACCTTTTCACTGACAAGGTGCAGAGAGAGTACATAAAATAAACTCAGTCACAAAGTTTCATCTCAGATCCTGCAACTGTATCCTTTGCACACAACTAAGGACTAACAGCCAGAGAATAAGGTCTCCTTTTAAAGTCATCTAATTCAAGGTTTGGTCAAGGGTGGTACAAGAAGAGCTTATGACTTCTTATGCCAAAAATCAAGGAACTATTGACAAAAATACCTGGGCTATTTCAAAAGGATACAGGAACCAGAATATATGGACTTCTAATGGCATTTCCCTCTTCTCAGTAAAATAGGAAGGAAAATCATCATCTAAAAATAAGTTATCTGGGTAGAGGTAAGGGAGGTTTAAAAAGAGAAGGCCTATAGAAAAGAGACTTTTAGAACAAAGAGATGGTTAAGGGACCAGAGAACTACCTAGGAATAATGGTGGTAGTGGAACTGTAGTGAATATAAATAGTATGAATCAAGGAAAGTTCAGGGGTTAATAGCAATGATCCAAAAAGAGAAAGCAGAAAAATTCCATTTGTCACCATTTGCAGAGCTCTTCAAGCTACTTCCACCTTGAAGACTGGTAATCAAAAGGAAGGAATCGAGATTTTTATCCAGCCCTCCAAGATAACTGAATAACCACAGTTATTGATGAGAGAGTCCTCTAATTTATAGAATACTTAATCTAATAAATGTAGAAAGAATTATAGAATTCTGAAGATGCCATTTCTCAAAACCCCAATGAAATCATTGATCTGGCAATTTTTATCAAAGTTGTATCAAAATTATTAAATGAAAGCCAATGAGAAATCAGAGTCAACACACCTAATCACCTAGACCTTCAGGGAAAAACATTACAGTGCAATAGAAGGATCAGATTGCCATCATCCAGAGCCAGTGGCCCCAGCATTGCTGCTGCAGAGTCACCCAGAGCAGCAGTTCCCAACCTTTTTGGCACCAGGAGGTCATTTCATGGAAGATCCTTTTTCTGTGGACCAGGGAGTGGGGAGACAGATACCTTCAGGATGATTTAAGCACATTACATTTATTGTGCACTTTATGTCTATTATTACCGCATTGTAATATATAAGGAAATAATTATACAGCTCACCATAATGCAAAATCACTGAGAGCCCTGAGCTTGTTTTCCAACTAGATGGTCCCACCTGGGGTGATGGGAGACAGTGAAATCTCCAGGGCGTTGCTCGTGTCCAATCTACTCCACAATCTCCTTTTGGTTGCTGTTACCACAGAAAACTCTGTTTCTCATAGATAGGGTGTTGGAAATGAAATTGGGCTTTCGGTGCTTTTGTATCAATCTCAGTATATTCCTCCTTGACTTTGGGGATTTTTAGGTCATTTCAAATGCACTTTTTAAGCCCACCATTGTTTGTGACCTCAAGCAGTTGATCCCCTACCAGATGGACAAAGTCAATTCACCTGGCTTATTCACAAATGGGTGGCAGATCCATTCCTTCCCAGTTTGGGGGTCATTTGTGTTTGAGAAGCAATGCTCAAACTTTTTTGAAAGCTGAAATAGGTGATCATGCACAAGCTGAGAGAAAAAGGGCCCTGGTTCAGTCTCTTTCAAAATCTCTGCTAATACTTGAAACATGTCAAAAATCCCACTGTTCACTCATTTGCCCCACCATTCCAGTTTCTCTTTGAATGTAACCACTTTACCTGCTGACTTGAACACAGTTGTTGTTCTCCTTTGAAGTGACAGATTGAGTTCATTGAGCAGGTTGAACATGTCACACAAGTAAACAAGTTTGCAACCCATTCTCTGTCACTAAAATGTGCTGCTAGTGGTGACTGTTTTTATAAAGAAATCTCCAGAGCAGCTCTCATAGTCAAAAACTCTGGCCAATGATCTAACTTTAGAAAGTCGTCTCAGTTCCGTGCGTAAGAGAAGATCTATATTTTCTGCATCCATCTCCTCACAGAGCTGCATGAACAGACATGAGTCAAGAACGTACTTTAATGTGATTGATCATTTTAATCACATCCTGCAAAATGTTGTTAAATTCAGGTGACACTTTTTGGCTAGTCAACATTTCTTTATGGATGACACAGTGCATAGACTCACAATCAGACATGACCTCTTCGACCCAAGCAGTGAAAACAGAAGGCCATCCAGCCATGGCAGCCACTCTGTACATGCATATACCAACCCAAAATGACCAAGTCAGTTTTCTTGATACGTAGTCATTAAGAGACTGGAATAGTTCTGCAGGTATAGTGTTGGTTGGCAACAAAAGTGCCTTAGCTATCCTCAAGCACATCCTCCTGAAACTATTTCACTGTATCTCACAAAACAAGTATTACCACCTTGTTGTCATCATCAGTAGATTCATCATCCTGGATTGTGTACCATGGAGACTCATTAATCCTCTCTAAGAATTGTACCTCAACATCTTCTGCTGTTTCATCAGTTTGTCTAGTTATGGTGCTTGCTGAAAGAGGAACGCATACCTCCTTTGAACTGCAATCTCTCCTAAAAGTCCATGACAAATGTTCTTAGCAGCAGGCAGGATTGACTCTTCACTAAGTAAAGTGTTAATGTGTTTCTTAGCTTTAGCAATGCGGTCAACCACTAAGAATGATGCTCTTAGTGCAGAAACATTGGATGAAGTTGTGGCCTTCAATAATTGTTTCTGTTCTCCATGTTCATGTACTTATTTTTTCTTTTAAAAAACTTCAAAGGAGTGTCTTTTATTCAGAATACTTTGTCCCAATGTGGTAAAACAACCTGAAGTTTTAATAGATAGCCAGTTACCACTTATTGTAAAAAGCAGACTTAGAGAATGTAAATCACATGTTGCAATGAGCCCATCATTTATATAGGACTCTTGGTATTTTTATTTTAAATCCAACTTTCATTTTTGGCAGACTTGGAGTCTTCTGCTCTGTTGTGGTTGAGTCTTCCCCCCTTTCAAATAAGATCTTTGTATTTTTTGTTGTTGTTGTTTTTTAACTCATTTTGGCTAGGGTTAGCTTGTGGGCTTACCAAAACTGTGACTGAGACAAAAACACAAGCAAGAAGACCATGATGTAAATATTTAGTGTTGGGAGAAAAAAAAAATAAGAAGAAGCCTAGAATTCTGTTCTCTTAAAAAATTATCCTTCAAAAGAGAAGGAAAAATAAAACTTTCTCAGAAAAACAAAAATTGAAGAAACCTGTTGTCAGGAGACCTGCATTCAAGAAATATTAAAAAAAAAGATTTTTTGAAGAAAAGAAAATGATATAGATCAGAAACTTAGATGAAAGGAAGAACATGAGAGAAGGAATCAGTAAATAAAGACCTTTATTTGTCTTATTCTAAATTTATTTAACAGATAAGTTGGTTCAAAATAATAATAGCAAGAGTATATGCTTATGTTTATACGCAAGTAAAATGAATGGCAGAAATAGTACAAAACATGGGAGAGAGGAATTATTGATGGAATTATTCTGTTGGCCCAGCTTCAGCAACACAAGCTGGAAGGGAACACTATGTGATGCCTGAGGCCACATGGGAGGTTTACGGTTGGTTTTCAACACAATCTAAACAGGTCAGGCTTGTAGCCTGCCTGTAGTCCTAGTTACCTGGGAGCCTGAGGCAAAAAAGGATCTTGATGTGGCCAGAGTCTGTCAACAATACACCTCTCTGTCTCTTACATGCATGTTCTCCTGCCCTCTCAATGCTCCTGCCCTCTCAGAAGGCATCTATATATATATATATATATAATTGTTATTGTAAGGTATCTGCTCTACCCTGAAGTGGTATAGTGTTATATAAAAGTCAATTTAGATTAGTTACAAATGTATATTGCAAACTCTAGGGCAACTACTTAAAAAAAAAAGTATAATAGATATGCTAACAGAGGAGTGAAGATTGAACCATATTAAATTTATAAAAGGTGGGACCAGCAGCTGGCACAATGGCTATGTCTCTGGATTCCCATGTAGTGGACCACGGTTTGAATCCTGGACCCGGTGGCTTAAACTCACGCCAGTCTCATGTGCGTGTTCGCCCAAGATCCCAAGAAGAGAATGGAGGCGAAGGGATTGCAGAGGGGCCATTCCTCCTGGGGGGGTTGATTTCTCTCTTTCTATCTCTCTGTCTCTCTCTGTCTTTTTGGTGAGTACATGCGCCCTATAGCGAAAACCTCCCCCCCAAAAAAAAAATATATAAAAGGCAGGAGAAGAGCAGAAGCCAGAAAGAGGAACAACAACAACAAAAAAGGCTCTTCACAGTGCCTGGGAGACCCCTCTACTGGCTCAGGCTCTTTCCCATTGTAGACTTTCAGGCCACCAGTAAAGAAGCCTCAGGAGTACTAACCCCCATTTAACTGAGACCTATCTGCATGATAGGTATTCCAGAAGGCAGAGTCAAATAAAATCATAGAAAATCTTTCATGAAATACTATCTAAAAACTATCCAAATCTAGAGAGACATTCAGACACCCAGATTCAGTAAATACAAAAAATGCCAAATAGATTGAACATAAGAAAAGACTCTCCAAGGAACATAATTGTCAAATTTGTAGAAATCAAAACAAAGAGAACATTCTAAAAATGCAAGAAAGAAACAAGTTACTTACAAAACATATCCTACTAGGTTAACATCTGACCTCTCAACTGAAAGAGTGCAGGTTAGGAAATGACAGAAAAATATATTTAAAATGCTAAAAGAAAAGAAATTTCAACCAAGAATGCTAATATCTGGCAAGATTATCCTTCAAATGGGAAGAAGAAATGATTAGATAAACAAAAACTGAAAGAATTTACCAACACTAAACCAGTTATTAAAGAATTAATGGAGAGTGCAACCCCAGGACAATGAAAGAGAGACAAATAGAAATAAAAGAACACTATCCAATCAAGAAAATGGCTAACAAAATGAGGGACAAGTTCACAAATATCAATAATAACATTAAATGCTAATGGATAAAATTCTCCAATTAAAAGACAGAGAGATTGGCCAAAAGTATACAAAAACAGGAACCCTCTATTTGCTGCTTTCAAGAAACACATTTCACTAACAAAATTCACTTCATGACAAAACCTTCAGAGACAAGGAGGGACACTATATAGTACTAAAAGGTCTAATTCACCAAGAAGATTTAACACTTATAAATACAGATATACCCAATACTGAAGCACCAAAATACCTGAAAGAAAGACTTTTAGATCTAAAGGGAGAGAGAGAGACTGAAACACACTAATTGTTGGGAATCTTAACAACCCACTGTCTCCTCTGGACAGATCATCTATAGAAAAAAATAAGCAAAGTTATACAGGATTTAAGTGATACCATAAATCTAATGGATCAGGCAAACATCTATTGAACATTTCACCTAACAACCACAAAAATGCACATTTTTTTCTCCTCCCACATTGAACATTTTCAAAGACTGACCACATGTGAGGGCACAAAACAAGCCTTTACAAATTCAAATGTACAGACACTATATCCAGCATCTTTTCTGATCACAATGGAATCAAACTTAAAAACAACTGCAGAATGAACTCTGGAAAATACGCACATACATAGAAACTGAACAACCTACTCCTAAGAGACTTTACAACCACTGATGAAATTAAGACTGAAATCAAAAGAGTCATTGAAACCAAATATAATGAGCACCTAAATTTTCATAACCTATGGAACACAGCAAAAGCAGTAATGAAAGGGAAGTTCATAGCAATTAGTACTCACAAGAAAAAAATAAAAGGTGGCAAATAGACAACTTAACACATCTCAGGGAACTGGAAAACAACAACAAAAATTCCAAAAATATCAGGAGAAAAGAAATAATGATTAGAGCAGAAATAAATAAAATAGAGATTAAAAGAACTATACAGAAAATAAATGAAACTCAAAGCTGATTCTTTGAGAAGATAAACAAAATTGACACACCATTATCTAGACTAATCAAGAAGAACATAGAAAAGAAAACAGATAATAAAATCAACAATGAAACATGCATTAAAACAGAAATACAAAAGATGAGAGAATACTATGAGTGACTATAAACCAATAAGAAAACTTAGATGAAATTGAATAATTTCTGGACACACAAAATTTAGCAAGAATGAATCAAGAAGAAGTAGAAATGTCAAAATTGACCAGTAAAAAGCAATGAGATTGAATCAGTAATAAACAGTATTCCAAAAAAGAGCACAGGTCGCAATGATTTGATTTTTGTATTTGACAGACATTTAAAGAAAAGCTAACTGTAATTCTCAAACTATTTCTAAAGATCCAAAGAAAGAAATTACCCCTCCACATTCATTCTATGGAGCCTCAATCATCCTAATGCCCTCAAAAGACAAGGACATAATCCAAAGAGAACTACAGACGAATACTATAATGAATAATAAATACATATGCAAAAATTCTAAACAAGGTACTAGCAATGTATTAAAAGTATACCTGCTGATGTAGTGGTTAAGGCACTGGATTCCCATATGGCTGAATTCGATTAGCGTCCCAAACCCAGTGATTTAAAAATCATGCCACACATATGTGCTTGTGTGCCCAAAATCCTAAGAGGAGAATGGAGAAAAAGGATTGTGATGTGTTTATTCCCCTGGGGGGGTGGGGGTGGGTAGATTTGTCACCTTCCTTCTCTCTTTCTCTCTCCAAAGAGTGCACATGCCCTATGGCAAAGACCTCAAATAAATAAAAATAAAAGATTATACAAGATGACTGGGTAGGCTTTATTTCAGGGATGCAAGTGTGGTTCAACATACAAAAAAAACAATAAATGTAATGCATCACATTAATAGAAGGAAAGAGAAAAATCATAGGATCATATTAATTAATGCAGAGAGGGCATTTAATAAAATGCAACATCTTGGGACCAGAAGCTGGTGTTATGGATATGCTGCCTGACTTCCACATGGTTGACCATGATTCGAGTCCTGGACTCAGTGGCTTCAAAATCTATAGTATTTTTATACAACAACAGCCAAGGTAGAATTGATTAAAACAATTTTATTTATTATTTCCACAATCAATCAATCAATAAAATACTCAGGGATAAACTTAAGGAAAGACCTTTACAGCAAAAACTATGAAAAACTTTAAAAAATGGAAAATAATACACAAAGTAGAAATACATCCAAAATTACTGGATTGAGGGAACTAATCAAAATATCAATCGTACCCATATTAATCTACAAATTTTTTTTTTGAGAGGTTTTCGCTATAGGGCGCGTGTGCTCGCCAGACAGACAGAGACATAGAGATAGAAAGCGAGAAATCACCCCCAGGGGGGATGGTCACGCCGCAATCCCTTCTCCTCCATTCTCCTCTCGGGATCTTGGGCACGCACGCACACATGCCCGGCGTGAGTTTTAAGCCACCGGGTCCAGGACGCGAACCGCGGTCGACTACGTGGGAATCCAGCGACATAGCCATTAAGCTAACTGCTGGTTCCCTTAATCTACAAATTTAATGAAATTCCAGTCAAATTATCATAAATATTCTTCACAGAAATAGTAAACACAATGATAAAATTTATCTGGAATCACAAAAGTCTCCATAATGATAAAGCAATACTTTCCAAAGGGGAAAAAAGGAAAGGAGGAGGCATCTCACTTCATCACCTCAAAATATATTACAAAGCTGTAATGATAAAAAAAGTTATGGTGCTGGCATAAAAACAGGCATGTAGACCAATGAAGCTGAATAGAGAACATAGAAATAAAACCACAAACACAGTCAACCTATTTTTGACAAAGGGTAAAACACAGTCCAGTGGGGAAAGAAAATGTTTCTGAAAAAACTGGATATCCACCTGCAGAAAAATTAAACTGGACCACTATTTCTCACCATTAACAAAAATCAACTCAAACTGGATCAAAAATCAAAGCATAAATTTCAAGCTATAGGGACTAACAGATGGCATAATGGTTATGTCGCTGCACTCCCATGTAGTCAACTGCAGTTTAATTTCTGGACCCAGCAGCTTAAAACTCATGCCAGGTGTGTGTGCATGAGTGCCCAAAAAGCCCAAGAGGAAAATGGAGGAGAAAGGATTGTGGCATGGTCATACACCCTGAGGGGTGATTTCTCACTTTCGTCTCTGTCTCTCCAGTGAGTGCATACACTCTATAGCAAAAATCTCTCTCTCTAAGAAAAAAAAATTCAAGCTATAAAGTTGCTGGTGGAAAACAACATGAAGGGGAACCCTTGGAGACATTGTAGTAAACTAATATTACATAAATAAGACCTTCACAGCACAGGTAACAATCCCAGAAATTGGCAAGTGGGAGTGCAACAGACTAAAAAGATTCTGCACAGCAAAAGAAACAACAGAGTAAAGTGACATCACTCAGAACAGGAGAATATATTTGCCAACTAAGCCTCAGACAAGGCACTGATAACCAGAATATACAGGGAACTCAAGCAGCTCCACCTCCCCCCAAAAAAATCCAATTTAAAAATGGGTAAATAAGCTAAACAGACAATGGCAAAGGAAGATACATGAATGGCTAAAAAATTCTGAAAAAATGCTCAGCATCTCTTATCATCGAGAAATGCACATCAAAACCACAGTGGGATACCACTTAACTCTAGTCAGAATGACTAAGAAATAAAGAAGGAAAAACGCTGACAAGGCCGCAGTTAAAAGGGATCTCTTTTGGTTGGAATGTAAATTAATATGACCACTGTGAAGAACAATACAGAGGCTCTCAAAAACCTCCAAATAGAACTACCATATAATCCAGTAATTCAACTCCCCTATATTTGCCCCCCAAATAGGAAAATATTCAGTCAGAAAAACATTTACACATCCATGTTTATTGCAGCATTATTCACAACTGCTGAGATATGGAATCAAGTCAAATGTCCAAGAACAGATGACCAAATTGAAAAAAATGAGGCATATATACGCTGTGGAATATTACTAAGCCATAAAAAATGAAACCCTGACAATTGATATAACTTAGATAACTATAGAAGATTTAACTTAAGTGAAACGAGCAAGACTATGAAAGACAAGCGTTATATATCCCTGCTTAATATATACTGAATGCCCACACTCTATCACAGAAACTGAAATATTGGAAGGTATTATAGCAGGGAGGTAACTATAGATACCAGAGACAGTATAGGAGGGTGTGATTTATAGGAGTTTGGAGGGAGGGCATCACCAGAAAAAAAAAAAAAAAAAAAAAAAAAACTTAAAGACCACAAAACTAACAAGTTATCTCTTGATGATAATGTTTGTAGTATATTTCACTTGACTGATATGTACTACATTCAGGCTGGGAAAATAAATTTTGAACACTGTAAAGATGTACAATGATTAAAGGTAAGTTTAAAAGTTTAAATAAATAGAAAAAGAAAACATAGAAAAAAGAAAATAAGATATAGGGACCAGCAGTTAGCATAATAGCTATGTCACTGGACTCCCATGTAGTCGACCGCGGTTTGCGTCCAGGTCCTGGTGGCTTAACACTCACTCCTGGCGCATGTGCATGCGTGCCCAAGATCCCCAGAGGAGAATGGAGGAAAAGGGACTGAGGCGTGGACATCCCCCCTGGGAGGTGATTTCTCACTTTCTGTATCTGTCTCTCTCCATCTGTCTGGCGACCGCACGCGCCCTATAGCAAAAACCTCTCTAAAAAATAAAAAGAAAAGAAAAGAAGATATAGAAGCAATGAAGTAGAGTAGCAGCAGGTAATAAGAAAACAAGCACAGTAGAGGATGTTTATTGTTATGCCTAGGCATATGTAGCACTGTTGTGAATCTCAAAATTGATTTTCTTTTTTTCTGTGGCAATGATGACTTGGAAAAGCTAAAAAATGAAAAAGAGAAATAAAGTACAGGGGTAACTAATACAAAACAGTAACAAATCAAGAATCACTTTTCAGTCTTGATATCTAAATGCACTAGTTACATAACATCAGAGTGGATCAAGAAATGAGACCCAGTTATATGTTGTCTATAGAAAAAATGCACTTTAAACATAAATGTTTATATAGATTAAAAGCCAGACAGTGGCATGGTGCTAAAACATGATGCTCTGCAAGGCAATACAACATGGGAATGTTTCCAGTTCAAATCCAGAGAGCTCTGTGAATGTATCTGTTTGTTATCTAGGTCTGACTGAAGGCGGGATATCAATCATGGTGTCAAGACTCTGTTGGGGTCTTTCTCTCATTCACTTATAGAAGAAATAAATGAACAAATTTTAAAAAAACAGAATGATGAAGAAAGAGATGCCATGTTAATGCAAAACATTTTTTTAAAAAAGTAACTATGTTGATTTCAAACAGAGAAGATTTCTACCAAGAAAAATTACTAGAGACTAAACAAGGGTATTATATACTAATAGAGGGTCTTTTTCCAAGAAGACGTAACGATCATTAAAGTGAATACACCTAACAACAGATTATCAAAACACATGAGGCAAAAACTGCTAGAACTACCAGAATAAACAGATGAATTCATTTATTTTGATTATAGTTGGAGACTTTAACACAGCTCTATTAGAAATGGACAGATCAAGTAGGCAGAAAATCATTAAGCACATGGTTGAACTCAACAACATCAATCAACTGGATATATTGAGCAACTATAGACTACGGTATCCAACAATAGCAAATACACATTCTTCTTAAGCTCACATGGAATATTCGGCAAAGATAGACCCCATTCTGGACCATCAAACACACTTTAACAAGTTTCAAAGAATAGAAATCTTACAATGTCTCCTCTCAGAGTATAATGGAATTAAACTTAACATCAGCGTAACAGAACAATGACTGAAAAGAAACTAAGCAACACTCAATTTTTAATTGTCAAAAGGAATGTGCACTCACCAGAAAGAGACCCAGACAGAGAGAGACATAGAGACATAGAGACATATCCCATAATGGGACATGGTCACACATGGTCTCCTCCATTTCTCTACCCTGTCAAGACTTTGGGCGTGTGCACATATGTGCCTGGTATGTGTTATTAGCCATGTGTAATCCAACTCCCTTAACCACTTAGCTATGGGACTGACCTAACACACTTCTAAATAGCACATGGATCAAAAGAAATCTCTAGAGAAATTTTAAAATATTTTAAATTAAATGAAAATAAAAGCAAGCTGATAAACTTTCAAAATTAAATTTTTTAGGTAAAAGAAAACAGAGAAATAATCTTTAAGAGAATTAAAAATCAAGGCATTAAAATTTAGAAATAGGCAATATGATATTTTTGAAAAGTAATACATAATATAACATTTGAGTACTGATTCTGTAAGAAAATGTGACCAAACACGAGAAACACAATGCTCTTTAGTTTGAGCATGAAAGTCTACAATTGCTATGAAAAGAATTAATATTTTTTTTTCTAAAATGGCTTAAAGATTTCTCTGCCATGTTTTCAATTTTAAATTATTATGGAATCACCAGAGTGTAATGAATAAACCTTTCACACAGAAGACTAAAATTCTAATCTGAGTTTTCCTAGTCAAAATTAACCAAAATTCAAACTCTTAATTTACCTGGCTGTAAAATGGGCATACATCTTTTTCCTCCTTTTTTTTTTTTCTTTATATTTTTGCTATAGCATGCATGAACTTGCCAGAAACAGAGAGGGAAAGTGAGAAATCACCCCCTAGGGAGGATGACCATACCACAGTCCATTCTCCTCCATTCTCCTTTCAGGACTTTGGTTATGCACACAAACCTGCCCAGTGTGATGTTTAAGCCACAGGTTCCAGGACTTGAATTGTGGTCGGCCATGTGGGAGTCCAGCACCTTAACCACCATGTCATCCGTTGGCCCTTCTTTGTCCTCTTACAGCAGTATTCTGAGACTGTATTCATTTACCTTACACATACTCATTCATGCACTACATTCTAATATTTACAAACAAAATAGGAAAGCTTGTTGTTCTCCCGAATGCCTTAGAAAGAAAAATGATGACATTTTTATTGAAGTCCTCTTAAACTGTTTAAATACATATATATGCAAGTATTAAAGTTAAAAATTTTAAAGCTGATTATAGGCTTTACAAAACTCTGTAGCATGGTATCTTGGTAAGTTTATTTTCAATAAGAACCTATCTTCCAATGTATATTTTTTAGGTACTAGAAACCTCAAGTTGTTTATATAACACTAAAGTACGACTATTCTCAAGTCAACCCCGCTTAAGAATTTTTAAGTAAATGAGGTTATAAATGAACAATTATGATAAATGTAGAAATATCACTACCACATCGATGTTAAAAACAATTTTAAACTGTTGGCCCAGAACAAATAACCTTAAGAGGTAAATCATCTATGAGAGAATTCATGAGACTGTATTACTTACATTTCATCTCACAAATGAATGTATATTTCTCGTGCTCTTCTGTGACTCAAGATTATGAAAAGAACTGATTACCATATTAAATTTCATCTGAAATGTACTATCATTATTTGGGTCATGAAACATAGATATTCCATTTGCTTTATAATGTTTAAACAGTTTAGGGTCAATTTTTTTTTTCTTTTCCTATTTTCCCAAGAAAGATTCTGTTTCCCTCCTCAACTCCCCCTGCCCCCCTTTTGCTGAACAATAGATTTATTTTAAAGACAAGAATCCAGTGACTTTCTTCAAAGGTCATTTGGGACTTTGGCAAAATGTAACAGTTCTTACTGATGGATGTCTACACACACAGTTACGAGAGTCTCAAAGTCCATTGTAAATAGAGTCTAGGGCAACACAAACCTGGATCTGTCTGCCAACTTGTTATCAATACATCTCAACGGCCTGAACCCCAGACTGATGCAGTGAATCTTAAGCAAATCTCCCTTCCTCTCTCTGTCTATGACCCTCTGATGGTTACTGGCTTTGCTTGATTTCTTCTCTACCTCATGTGCATGTAACTCCATTACAATATTAAGTCAGGTTTGTTTTGCTTCTTAGCCCTGTTGATAGCACCACCTGGCAAGATGATGTAGG
>NW_006160040.1:7938924-7947375 GCF_000334495.1 Tupaia belangeri chinensis | reverse complement strand
GCAAAGAATCTAGGGATGCCAGGATAGACATGGAGTTCTCATCCTTTGATCTTGAAAGTCACATTTCTTCTACAGAGCTTCTTCTACACACCTTGGAAAACATTAGCGGCTAAAGTAATACAATTGTGAAGTTTGAAAAGAGTAAAAGAACAGATAACATAAAACTCTAGAAATAATAAGAATTCTTTATATAGTCCTTGAGTATTATCATAAATATTTAAATGGTTTAAAATATTTAAAGCCTCCACAAATTTCACATGCAAATGCATATGTAAATAGAATTATGTGACATAGCAAAATCAAGATTTTATATGAAAGTATCATTCAGATAAGTATGTGATAGGACAGAGTAAAATTTCTGGCCTACAAGAGCATATTAATGTTACTACAAAATTCTAAATCTTCTGAAATTCCCTGCTAATTAGTATCAGAGCTTGGAGAATTTAATTTCAGTAATCTTTCATCTCCACATAGTTATTGGCTAACTAAAGTAATCATTACAAGCAATATATGCATGTTCATTATCCAATGAATTCATAGGCCTTTGGTTGGCTTACCCATAAAACCTAGACTCTAACCTATTATATTTTTAAAGAATTAACAAAATTTTCTGGATATTGAAATCTGTGTCTAAATGTGATTTGGATTTTGAATCATATTTTTTTGCTCTCCATTGTTCTTCAGGTAAAAAACATAACTTATAGTTCCAGTTTTTCATAGTTATTTTGGCCTCAAAGAGATTGAATCATTTAAAAATTTTAATTATATTATTGTTAGGTAGAGACAGTAGCATTCTTCTCCTACCATTGCCTTCAATGATTTAGAAATGGATTCTTGACTGTGAATGTGGAAGAAGTTGTGCATAATGTTCCAACGTGTTAAATCTGAGCTCAGAGAAAATTAGTCCTTTTGCAAGTAATGAAAAACCAGGGAATCATTTCATTGTCATGACCCAGTAGCCACCAGATGCTTAGAATTCCATGTATTTTAAGGACAAACCATTCAATGACTCCTTTGACACCCAAGTATGCCAATAATTCAACGTATTAGTTGGATGCAAATTTTATACAATAAGGTATGGAAGGCCGACTGTAATTGGGAGTGCCAGAGTGAATGGAGCTCTATCCCCTGACAGAGCCCATTGTTGAACTCCAGCCTGAACCTCCGACCCTTTACTTTGCAGGGATACAATAGCCTTTGATATGAGATGGTGGGAAAGGGACTTAGAGACTCATTTCACATTCAGTTGCAATTCATCAGTTTGGCGGGGACTTTTAGCAGCTTTAATGACCACAGCAATTGATGGTTAAATCAATTTGTGCCGGTGACAGCATGGCTGGCCTCTAGACTGTAACAATCCAGGATTGCACCAGGCAAAAAAGACTCTGTTATTCAGATGTGCTCCGCTCCTACACAGCTCAGAGTGAGAACAACAGGGAGACAGTCTCTCACAGGGCAAGCCCTGGAGAATGCACACATTCGCTTCATTTGACTACACAAAGCCAGGGCTCCTTTGTAAAGTGGCGCAGCAGATTTTTTTTTAATAAGTATTGTTACAAGTAAAAATATACAGTAGGAGACAAAGATTTCTAATATTTAACTATATAGCCTAAGAGAAAGTAGCTAACCAGAAAGAATTTAACCTTTGTTGCCTTGATCAAAATGGGTGGTCCTATCCTGCCACCTCTAGACACTCCTCCTCCCATAAATAGAAAGAAAAAGAAAATCAACAGCAC
The DNA here is from genome assembly GCF_000334495.1 of Tupaia belangeri chinensis. Lineage (NCBI taxonomy): Eukaryota > Metazoa > Chordata > Mammalia > Scandentia > Tupaiidae > Tupaia > Tupaia belangeri. The sequence continues at coordinate 7,945,639 of NW_006160040.1, read as the reverse complement.
AGATCATGGAAGAGGAGGTTTACGTTTAGAAAAAAAAAAAAAAAAGTTAAAATAGGAATTTAAAAAAACAACATGGCATTCTGCGTCAAATAAGGAAATATTGCTCCCTCTTCTGTTTATCAGAGGTATTTTTTTCAAATAATTATTTAGATTTTTAAATATAAATATTTAGTATGAAAACAAGGGACAATGTCAGCATAATGGGACACCCAAGCTGGTTTGTATGATTTATTTATGATAAAAATGTTAAATAGATATTTTTCTGAGCTTTTTCAATATTTGAGGCATTTATAAGCAAAAGTAACTTTAAAGGGGGTGAAAAGATACAAAGTCATTTCACCAGCATAACTTTTTGTGCCAGCATATATGAGTATTAGAATGACTAAATCATAAACAATACTCTACAAGTCTGTATAAAATGCACTACCTATGACATATAACTGTACATTCAATAGTGGGGGATGGCAAAATATTATTTAAACACCTGAATGATGATGTCTAGAATAATTTAAGGTTCACAGATGAATCTCAATGGACTTCTAACATATGAGAGATAACTTTAAAAACTGGTAGAATTTTTAAAAATTAGATATTACTGCTACAATCTTTGCAAAACAGAAAGCACCTCAAAAGTATAGAAATTAGGTAGACAAAGTAGGAAATTCAGTACTTGATGAAACTGGCTACCAAGAACAGAATCACTGTGATCCTGAGTTACATTTTATGCCCTATTAAAAGTCAGGCCAAATAATATATTTTTTAGAACTCTGGTACAAAAGGAGACAAGGAAATTTTTTTAGAATATGAGCAGATCCATGGGAAATGGATTACACAAAAGATGCAGCTATAACACTGCCGGGGAAAAAAAATGCCAACAGCATTTTCCAACAGATTTGTCTAAACACTGAAAGAATATTGTGGCTGTACAGAGGAGGTCTTGGCACTGAGTCCAGAAGCTGTATTTGGTAACTGGGGAGGGGGAAGAAAAAGAGGCGAGTTTCTATGGTAACACTGGTGCTGAGCGCAAATGAAACAAGCATGCATCTTCCCAAGGGAGGAAGGGAGCTTGAAAAGTGAAAATGAAGGGGGAAGGGCAATGCAGTTTCCTCCAGCTTCTTTATGCTGAATAAGTGTTTCCTACAAAGCCCTGAAGTGATTCACATGAGGGTGTGTATTCTGAGAAATCTGAGATCTTCTTGTAATGTACTACTGCAATGATTAAAGATCACTTTGCCTGGGAATATATATTTATCTTACGATTTCCATTTGGGATATTTAAAGATACTAAGTTCATCTTGTTGCATACATTGTCTTTTGCAAGAAGTCTGCACAGTAAGGTTTATATTAAAAAATTTTGAAAGCCTTTTATTTTTTTCACTTAGCTTCAAAGGCAGATAGATGTGGTTTCTCATACTTTTGAATATGAAATACTGATTCACAATTCTGACAGTGATGTTTCCTGTGTCACAGGGAAGTACATTACTCCTAAGGAATGAGACTACATAAAAGCTGACATTATTTCTCTGATTAAAAATATCGCTGTTCGTATTTTCACTCCGTTGTAAATGGCTCGATGTAAAGATTAAAGCAGTACTAGCACAAGAAGAGGTGACAGATGGAGAGCTAACTCCTCAATGCTCTGAAATAAACACATTACCACTAAATGAAAACTCTTTCATTAGAGGTCAGAGGGTGGTGGACATTAGCATTGAGTAGAAGTGCCCTGATAAAATATGGGCTTGTTGAGTTTCACTTACATCATTGCCCAATGGTTTTAATCATCAAAAATCTGGATCATAAAATACACTAGTCTATAAGTTCTATAAAGGCCATGGCTACATCTTACCTTCTCCACATAATCCTCACAATACTTGCCAAAGGGACTACACATAGCAGATGCTCAAAACATATTTTACTGACTACTGAAAGAATAAGATAAATCATTTTTCAAAATTGTAAGGGCAACTTGTAAATACTTAGGGGGAAAAATGAACCTTTATTCAAATCTCCAGCATAATAGAGTGCATGCTCATGTTTTCTTCCTTAATGCTCATGAATACCTAGAAAGGTTATTATTATTGCCCTTACTTTACAGGAGAAAATAAAGAATTCATGGAAGCTTGAATTGTGTTCCAAAATTTACACCACTAAAAAACTGGAGATTCGAACACAGTCCTATCTAAGTGTACAGCGTATGATCTTTGCACCTCTCCACACTGCTTTCTTCATACCAGGAAGCACTAACAAGTTCCTACTTTATTCTAATCAAAAGAACAAAAATGTAAGGAATTCATTTACCATACTGATCAGTCTTCTTGGGATCCCTTTAAAAACCCAGAGAACTATGCTTCTGAAATCTTCTCAGTCCTGCCCCAAGAAGCCAATAGAAGCCAGGAACTGAAATCTAAGTTGAGTGAATCAATGATGATTCTAGAGCCTTCATACATAACTGACATTAAAATTCTGTAGAAGTGAAAATTTTTTAAAAAAATAGTACTCACACATAAATTCTTTTGGAATCCTGGCTCAGCCCACATTCCACTTTCTCCTCTAAGTCCTACTTTCCACGGCTTATGATTCAGTCTCAGTCAACACTAAGTCCCCTCTGGACAGACCCAGCTTTGCCCAGATCCAGTTCAGCCCCTTTCCTTCCTCAACCACCCCTTACTTAGCCCCTTTAAAACACTGACTCCAGTAAATCCATGGAACCTCCATTCAATTGTCAAAATACTTCACCACAAACTTTGTGTTTTTATAGAATAATATTTCCATTACATCCCCATGATATTTTCCCCCTAAAACAGACTATTTGTTGTTCTTGTATTCTAAGGTCAGCTTTTTCAAATTCTCACCAACATTTTTAATCCATTATCCTTTCATTCTTGTTTCAGAAGGTAGGGTGGATTATTATTTATGCCCAGTTGTTATGAGCAGATCAAAATATGACTGGCCTTGTCTCAGGATGTTATTATTGTTTTTCATAATTCTTACATCAATTCCATGAAGTACAGTAATGCCCCATTATTCATTGTTTTGCTTCGTGCAATTTCAGTTACCCACAGTCAACCATGGTCCAAGACTATTAAATCAAAAGGTCCAGAAGTTTTAAATGTCTCACTCTCCTGCGTGGTGTGATGAAATGACATGCCATCCTCATCCCTTTCACCTGGGCTGTGAACCATCCCTTTGTCTGGTGTACCCACTTTACATATGCTGCACTTGGTTTTCAGGTAAAAGCAGTGCAGACAGGATTCAGCACTATCTTCCATTTCAGTGTCTACTGGGGAGGGGGTCTTAGAACAATCCCCCCACACACACACATACACACATGGTTAATGGGGAACTACTGAATGGATTTTACACATACAATGCCCAAGAAAGTAAAGTTCAAACAAATGAAATAATTGATCTTGTTTTTGAAGTGAAGTGGAAATTTGAACCTCCAAATGAAATTCTTTTCACAGAATCATGTTTCCTCTCTGTCTGGCTAAGGTAACCTCTTTCTACTTAAACGTTATTACCATCCACCAATATCCAGACGACGTTCCACATTCACTGAAGACTCCTTCCCTTGATCGTATTCTTCCTCTCCATTGCCAGCACCTTGAGGCCTCCTGAGGCCCACCATGAGCACAGATTTTTGTACATTGCTAACCTTGCTCAAAAAATCTTTTCAATGGGAGAGATCATCTTTAGGCAAATAATAAATGAATAAATAAATCTATAAGAAAAAATAGATGATAGCTATTAACAGATATATACTTAAATAAATTTAGCTCAGAGAATGGCACAAGGAGAAAGAAAACATGACATTGTGGTTGCGGGAGGTGAGGACTAAGGCAAAGGTAAGGGCTAGGATTTGAGGCTGGGAAGAAGAAAATAAGTATGGTATTAGATAAAGGCCCTTTAGACAGATGAGATGAGAGCTAAAGTAAGAAGTACCAGGTAGGTGCCAACAGGTGGCATGATGGTTAGGGCTCTGAACTCACACAGTTCAAGTCCCAGACCAGGCAGGCACATGTACATGCATACCCAAAATCAGGAGGAGAATGGAGGACAAGGGATTGCCATTGGGTGTGGCCATCCACCCTGGGGATGTGTGATTTTTCACTATCTATCTCTCTGTCTTTCTGGTGAGTACACAGGCCCTATAGTAAAAATCTCTCAAAAAATAAATAAGAAGTACCAGGTATTCTACTAAGTTCTTTATAATCATCATATCCTTTAAAAATGCACATGTAGAACAACTAAAACATTCAATGTGGTTTATCTAAAATTCAAATTTAAAGTTATTTCAGCCAATATATTGTTTCAGCATTTATCTGGTTTTTGCTTGAGTTGTTGAACCATGGGTGGCCATGTGGGCATCTAGTGCCTTAGCCACCATGGCACCCGCTGGCCCTGAACCACACAGTCTTAAAACCTTAAACGTATAAATCATACTCTGCTCTCAATCAGTCTATGCATTCACTTCTCCCAGTATCTTTCTATCATTAAGTCTAAATTTAAACCCATAAAGTCCTGTTTTCCTCAACACTACCTTATCAGAGTCCATCAATTCCTCTGTCCTGAGTTAGGCAAGTTCTCGGTTTGCTTACTATTTAATCAGACTCACCTGCCAGACCATTATATAATAGAATGCTGAATCAGCTTAAAAACTCACTGTCTTATTTCTTCCTCAGAACTATAGACACTACTAATGAAAGCAGATAGTCATGCTTAATTGACACCATCTCACACTCCTGCTTACCCTCAGCTGGTCTGGGTGCATCTTCAATGCTCTTAGATATTAACATCATTGTATCCATTCCTAATCATACTCACGTCCCATTCTCAGCAGGTAATTCCAATTTACACTCCTAATGTCCTATCTTCTTCATTCCCCTTTGACTTTAGTGGATAGTCTAGATAGGAAAATTAGAGGTGACTGAGCATGCACAAATGTTCCCTCGCCTCTTCAAAGCAAATGTCTTCCACTTGAACTCTTCATCCCATCCCTGCTGAAATTCCTCAGTGACTTTGTGCAGAGAATAAGAGAACATATGATAGGTTAAATATTGATTATAATTACTCAACTTCTTAAAGAAACTTTAAGTTCTAGTTTCCACTCAGGCCAAGATATGTGACTTTAAGAAAATGTTTCCAGACTTCGGTTTTGTATCTTTCAAGTCAGATTGGATGAGTAGTCTCTTTTAGCTCCAGAGTTTTAAGTTCTACAGGTTCAGCATAAGAGAAAGCAAGTTTTTCAGTGCTAAAAAGATACCAAGAAAAGGAAAATGAGTGTGTGTAGAACCAGGTGGTCTCTGTTCCTTTCTATCTCTATAAACTCAGAACCGTTTCAGGATTCTGGCTCCTCACCTACAAAGATGATAATAACCATTTCACAAACCTGCTCTGAAAAATTACAGGAACAGCACCTACATGGGGAAGCTGCTATTAAAGTACCTGCTCCAATTATTGTTTCAGCCATAGGCCAAGACATTTTACGGGAGCTTGACCCCCATCATTGACCTGGTCCCACAAAATATGTTTTCCATATTCTTTCATCAAAATATGTTTTCCATATTCTCTCATCAGTTGACTTTCGGGCATGTTTAGCTGCTAGTAGAAGGCTAAGGGTGGAAAGGGAGAAAAAAAATAAGAGTATTTCTTCACCTTTTTCTATTCCTCAGGCAGCATTTTACATGATTCTAGCCCCCTGACAAACATCCTTTATCTTAATGGTTCTGAGTTATTGATCACAAGAGACATTCTTTAGCTCTAGGCTCACAAATAGCCCTTCTCTCTGTACCCCTCCATCTCTAGGGGTTAGAACAAACTCTTGAGTCTCTCTTCTTTGCTTCAGTGATTTAGTGAGCCCTGTTTCCTGGTTGGACCATGGCTGCCATAGCTAATGGTAGTCTCTGCTATCGTTGAAGAATAGTTGAGGATTATAGTCTGAAAGCAAAGAATGAGTTAGGTATCAGTTAGGTATTCAGTTGATCTTATACTTTGTTCAATTCTAACACTCATTATATTAATTTTACAGTTTAAAGTTCAATTTCAAAGTTTCTCAGAAAACTGCTGAGTTCATAGAATGAGCAAAATTTGGTGATATAAAATTTGACAAGTTCATGTTCCATAGCCAGGGTTCACAGCAAAGCCATAGTGTCAATACTATGCATTAAGCTATGTTGCACCACATCAACTATAGTTATGACCCCAGTTCTGATTTTCCTATGACATCATTCCACAACCTATAGTATTTGAAACTCTTCCCCACTTCCTGTAGGCCCTGCTGTGTTGGAATGTTGAGGTTCCTAATGCTAATCTTAACCACATTCTCCCTCCTGTGTGCTACACTGCAGAAGGTTCAAAGCAGATGCATATGTGAAAAATAACATTTTCAAGAATAGAAATCCAACATGTCTTGGGTCTATATACTGAATGGAAATTCACTTCATATACCTTACATTATTTTTCAGAAATACCATCATGAGTTATTAATGAGGTGCCTCGCCAGAAGTTCAAATCCTAAAAAATGCCTCATTAAGTTTCCCGTGGCTTATGACCCTGTATCTGTGTACTCTTGTGCTCTCCTGGGCAATGTTAGAACCTTCATAGTTTCTATTTGTTTCTCTCTTGATCAATAAGTGGTCTAACCACCTTCCTAGCTGGCAAATAAACAGCTTTATGCATAGTTTTTCTCCTAGAGATAGAAGTAAAAACACTCTTT
>NW_006160040.1:7916161-7938120 GCF_000334495.1 Tupaia belangeri chinensis | reverse complement strand
ACTCTTTCATTCTAATATTCTCTATATAACACTTGTCACCGCACAGTTTTCATAATTTTACCAAATATTTATGTAATTGGTCACTTTTCAAGCTCTTCGTTTACAGTAATTCGTTCAATATTCACAACCTCACTAAAAGAATTATTTTTGCCATTTTACAGATGAGGAAACTGAAGCACTTGGAGATCAAAGTTATACTTTTAGCAGATGAAAGAACTGAGATTCACATCCAGGAATTCTAATGCCACAGCCCGCATTCTCAAACACTTCTCATAAAGAAAAATAAGTTGGGGGATCAGCAGTTAGCCTAATGGTTATGTCGCTGGATTCCCACATAGTCAATCGCAGTTCACATCCCAGACCTGGTCGCATGTGCATGTGTGCCCAGGGTCCCAAGAGGAGAATGGAGGACAAGGGATTGTGGCGTGGCCATCCCTCTAGGGGGTGATTTCTTGCTTTCTGTCTCTCTATCTCTCTCTGTCTGTCTGGCGAGCACATGCGTCCTATAACAAAAACCTCTCCAATAAAAGAAAAATAGGTTGATTGGTAAATGTCTTCCTAGTAGTAACATTTTTTAATCTTCTATTTTTTTTATTTTTAATTTTTAAATAAATTTAGACCGAGAAAAGTCACAAAAACAATACAAATAATATCCACTTTCCCTTTTCTCAGACTTTCCACAGTGTAATATTCAATCAGCAAACATCAATACAACACTATTAGAAACCTTATTCATATTTTGCCATTTGTCACTTTTCTGACCCAAGATACAATCCCACACCAAACATTACCTTTAATTCAGGTCTCTTGAGTCCCCTTAATCTGGAACACTTCTTCAGCCTTTGTTGTTCATGACCTTGACTCTTTGACTCTGTTATTTTGTTGTCAATTTAGATATTCAAAATAATCTTAAAGCTGGAGAAGCAGGACACTAATCCATGAGGAGTCCTCCCACAATAACATAAAGATACAGCACAAGTAAATCTAACCCGTATTGTTGGGACACGAGACCAGGCCTCTCAGAGAATCCATGGGCATTGGCAGTGTGTGACTAGCATTGGTTCCTGCCCTCTCCATTGAGTGTCCTTACTCCATTGCCACTCCTTTCTCAGAGTGCTGTTGGTTTGCAATGAATTAGAAAAATATTTAATTCTGCTAATAATCAGTATGAACTTGGTCTCTCTAGCTTTCTGCCCTAACACAATGACATGAGAGGTGTATGAAAGAATTCAGTTTATTTTCCTATGCGTGTCGCTTGTGAACATTTTCAACTAACTGGCCATAGATAAATTTTCTGCATGGGTAAAATTCATAAATGCAATGTCTCCGTGTTTTGTATTTCAAGTTAAGTACAATTATTTTTCAATCTCAGGAGATCACCTGCTTTCATTCACAAATAATGATCAAGGCAAAATGGACAGCAGTGGAAGTTGCCTGGAATAATTTCTATAATTACCAAATTGGAATTTTTTGCAGTGGACTGAATATAAAAACATGGAGAGGGGAGAAGTAAGAGTCTTTATTCAATGTTACAATGTAACATACATGCAATGTAAACCAGGCATTCTTAAAATTGGAAAGAGAGAGAGGCAGGGATCCCCCCCCCACCCCCGTAGGCCTTCATACAATGATCCATGTCCAGTCTCAACCCAAATCAAAGGCACAAGTGTACTTGTGGTGCTCAAGGACATCCTAGGATGCAAACCAAGAACTTTTCCCATGTTGGACCAATTGGCCACTACCCAATCCCACATACATGTCCTGTATTTATTTGGTAATTTAGTTCTGCCAACTTTTTAACAATATCCTATCTGTACTCATCATGTTATGACTCCCACCTTAGGACAGTACCTTGATGTTCAACCATCATACTCACCCAGAAAGCCGATAAACTAATTCTTCCTCATTCAATTCCCTTAGTTATCACTTTAACACATACCCTGCCCTAGTCAAATTCAGACCCATGAGTAATCTTTTATGATGAATTTTATAGTCTTGCATCTCTCATATGACACAATGCCTCTCCCTTATCCACCATTGGCTTTCAACCTTGAACTTTTTCTTTAGTTACATCTATCAAGTTCCACAACCCTATGATCTTTCCCCTTTTAGTCATTTGCTAATAATTTACCTGTCCTCCTGCTAACACATTTAATTGGTGGCAAATTATCAAAATCTTGTTATTTCAGTTCTTGTGCTCTAAACCAGCTGCCTGAGGAAGAATGCTATAAGTTATACATTTCTATATCTGCTACAGGATCTACCTAGTCTATAGCCCTTCAAGCACATTAAATCTGAATTTGCACTCATCATACTTTTCTTAGGCTTTATATCTGCCTTATATAATTCACTCATGTTTAAATATCCTACCATGTTATTTCAATTAACTATTCATGGGCTATACCCTGTGGCCTGGTGGTTAAATGAACTGAATTCCATAAGGCCAACCGCACAGTTTGAATTTTAGTTCTGTTGGCTGAAAAACATGCTGGGGATATGTATGTGCATACCCCAAATCCCGACAGGATGAAGAAATGAAAGAGAACGAATTGTGGCATGACCACTGGGAGGTGCTTTCATCCTATCCTTCTCTCTGTGTCTCTCTCTGTTGAGTGTATGTCCCTCCTGGGGGACAGTGGAAAGAATAGCCTAGATGGTTTTACAAATGCCAGTATTCGTTAATCAATGTAATGCCTTAATATTCATTGAGTAGCTGAAAAGAATTTATTTTTCTTTTTTTGGAGAGGTTTTGTTGTTGTTTTTGTTGTTTTTTCTATAGGGCGCGTGCACTTGCCAAAAAGACAGAGACAGAAAGTGAAAAATCACCCCCCAGGGAGATGGCCACACCACAATCCCTTCTCCATTACCCCCGTAGGCCTTCATACAATGATCCATGTCCAGTCTCAACCCAAATCAAAGGCACAAGTGTACTTGTGGTGCTCAAGGACATCCTAGGATGCAAACCAAGAACTTTTCCCATGTTGGACCAATTGGCCACTACCCAATCCCACATACATGTCCTGTATTTATTTGGTAATTTAGTTCTGCCAACTTTTTAACAATATCCTATCTGTACTCATCATGTTATGACTCCCACCTTAGGACAGTACCTTGATGTTCAACCATCATACTCACCCAGAAAGCCGATAAACTAATTCTTCCTCATTCAATTCCCTTAGTTATCACTTTAACACATACCCTGCCCTAGTCAAATTCAGACCCATGAGTAATCTTTTATGATGAATTTTATAGTCTTGCATCTCTCATATGACACAATGCCTCTCCCTTATCCACCATTGGCTTTCAACCTTGAACTTTTTCTTTAGTTACATCTATCAAGTTCCACAACCCTATGATCTTTCCCCTTTTAGTCATTTGCTAATAATTTACCTGTCCTCCTGCTAACACATTTAATTGGTGGCAAATTATCAAAATCTTGTTATTTCAGTTCTTGTGCTCTAAACCAGCTGCCTGAGGAAGAATGCTATAAGTTATACATTTCTATATCTGCTACAGGATCTACCTAGTCTATAGCCCTTCAAGCACATTAAATCTGAATTTGCACTCATCATACTTTTCTTAGGCTTTATATCTGCCTTATATAATTCACTCATGTTTAAATATCCTACCATGTTATTTCAATTAACTATTCATGGGCTATACCCTGTGGCCTGGTGGTTAAATGAACTGAATTCCATAAGGCCAACCGCACAGTTTGAATTTTAGTTCTGTTGGCTGAAAAACATGCTGGGGATATGTATGTGCATACCCCAAATCCCGACAGGATGAAGAAATGAAAGAGAACGAATTGTGGCATGACCACTGGGAGGTGCTTTCATCCTATCCTTCTCTCTGTGTCTCTCTCTGTTGAGTGTATGTCCCTCCTGGGGGACAGTGGAAAGAATAGCCTAGATGGTTTTACAAATGCCAGTATTCGTTAATCAATGTAATGCCTTAATATTCATTGAGTAGCTGAAAAGAATTTATTTTTCTTTTTTTGGAGAGGTTTTGTTGTTGTTTTTGTTGTTTTTTCTATAGGGCGCGTGCACTTGCCAAAAAGACAGAGACAGAAAGTGAAAAATCACCCCCCAGGGAGATGGCCACACCACAATCCCTTCTCCATTCTCCTCTCAAAATCTTGGGCACACACGCACATGAGCCTGGCGTGAGTTTTAAGCCACCGGGTCCAGGACTTGAACCACAGTCGAGTACATGGGAGTCCAGTGACATAGCCATTACGCTAACTTCTGGTCCCGCTGAATAGAATTTTGATGCAAAGTTTAAAGTGCTCTACTTTAATAGCAATCACATTATCTATACTATGTGTTACTAAAATGCATTATTATGACTCTAACCCTAATTTAGTAAGTATAATAATGCTTGATAAGGCAAAAGGTTTAGGAAGAAGTAAATAGAAATAAGTAACAGTGGAATCTTATTGTATAGACATGGATTTATTTGAAACCTAAGAATCTGGAGAGAAATAAAATAATCACTAACTACAAAATATTTTTGTTGTAGGAGGAGGTAAGAATAAACATGATAAAGACAGAAAAACAGGTAAGAAAAGTACAAACTAACCCCTTCTTTAGTCACTGTGATATATCTGCTTTTAAAAGAGAAGTTAGGCTGTCAAAGTAAGTAAAACTAGATGGACGTGGTGTTTTGAGCCCTGAGAACACACAGAGCTAGATGACTGTTTCTCATTAGTAAATAGACTGGCCATGGCATAGCCTTACACTTGCACAGTGTTTTCATGATTCTCTCATGATATCGATCTTTGTGGACCCGCACCCTATCCTGAAACATGGTGCCATATTGCACACCAGACCCTTAACAACAGGATCTTGTGAGAGTCAGGCAAACAATCAGATATTCTTCCTCTTCCTCTTCCTCTTCCTCCTCCCTCTTCAGTCACCACTCCAAGCCAACCCTACTAATACTCAGAGTAAGAAAAATCATTACCTTTGTTTTGATTTGTTTAATTTTCCCCCATCTATTTAGGAAACCAGGACAACCTGTTGTCATAGTAAGTTTATGGTTTTCTTTCCTTTCTTGACGAGAAAATAGATGACACATCAACCCATGCAGAAGTTTCATATGATAGTATTCTAAGCCACAACAGTGTTTGGATTGCTTAAGTCTAATACCTGTCCAGGGTTTGACTCTGATAATAACCACACCTCATAGAGAATGTTGTTGAATAGGTAAGAAAACAAAATCCATTACATCTGTTATTTCAGAGAACTCTGACTGCTGTGAATAAATTGGAAAAAGAAAAAAAGAAATTTCCTCAGCTTAGACTGCTGTGGTCTATGTGATTCTGATGTCTGAAGTATATAGCCTACAAAGGTAACAGTTGAAGGGACCCTAGGCATAACAGTGTTAGGTGTCTTTGAAAAAAAATTTTTTTAGTGGAATACAGTTCTTGCTGCTACATTTGACTGCTTTGCTTCCAGTGAAAGGCAAAATAGAAAAAGTGCCTGGTACTGGTTGCTATGGCAGCAAGTGCAAAGAGTGAGTCTAAATTCTGTGTCAAGGTAATGAATTTAGCATCTACAAGAAAAGAAATGGATTTCCCGTCACACACTGTAAATCTACCACAGGAAATGAACACATTGTAGACGTTGTAGGATGTTTAAATACCATTTAAGTAGTAGAAAGGGTGCATCACACTACCTTCAGGGGCTCAGCCCTTCTCTAGCAGTGCGTTTTCATCCATACCATAATAGGTAGTGAGGAAAGAGCCTTGAATGTGAATCTAGAAGTTTGTATTTGGTGGGTCTTAAATTGGTGATGACATGGCAATGATGTTTCCTCTGGGCACCATAGGTGCTATGGATTGCTGAAAGCCTTCTCAGGCCATCATCTTTGAAAGGTCATTCTACCCCTTCCTTGACCCTTGACGATTCTCTGGTTCTTGCCCCTATTTATACAATCATCCACTCATGAGTGCTTCCTGAGTCTACTCTTAGGTCTTTATAAAAGTAACATTGCACTATTTTTGTCATTTGTTTGCTAAGTTGATAGTTGAATAGCCATTCATTTTGCAGTACACACACACACACGGATCTGAATTTTATATTTTATTGAACTGAGAAACCAACAAAATACATACTTCAGTTAATATCAAATATTCATAGTCAATTCTCTTTAGGGAATGTTCACTCTCATAGGTACAATAATAACTACCTAACTAGGGTTATTTCTGTCTTGCATGAGTTGTTTATTAATGGTGCTAGTATAATTTAATGAGAGTTGCAAACAATTTAAATCTCATAAATGAAACACTAAAAATGTTTCTTACTGTCATATCTGAATAATGTACGTAAAGCAGCCCCTTGTCTTATAACTCTGCCATCTGCTGCACTTGATGTCCAGGATGGACTGTGAAGGGAACAGAGGAGGCTACAAAGCAACCTTGGACATGGCATCCATTACTTCCAACCTCATCTCAATGGCCAAAAATCCCTAACAAGGCAACGGATAACAAGGAAGCAAGACATAAGCAGTTTCTACGATCGTGATTTTCTAACAGAGACTAGGATGGGCGATATTTTCCCATCTCGAGCATTGGAATGAGTAACCATTGTCATTGGCTGAGTTCCACAAACCAAACATGGGTAAAATGAGCTGATGGATCCATACTCTAAAGAGAAATGAATGAACTTCACTGGTGGCTGAACTGAGCATCCTTATATCAACTTTATTCCTTCTCTGTGATTTCTTTATGCCTCATGTTTTCTTAGAAACATAAGGGCACACAAAATGATCTCTAGACTTTACTAGAGAGAGAGTCTGTGTTTAGTCAGAATATTCTGTGAGGAACAGGAAACAAGGGCAATGACAATAGTAGTCCTTCAGTATACTTTCAGACAAAATTAAGTTTGTGCATTACAAGGAGCCTCTTTCCCAGTTTTCAAGTAACTTTACAAAGTCTTTAAAACACACACACACACACCAAGGTGTTATCTTCAAAAAAATTCTTCATATCACTTGGCAGTCCAGTAACAGCATCCTAATGTCAGTAAAACTATAATGAGGTGTCTTTTTACCATTTTTATTTTTATAATCTCAGAGAAAAGTTAATAGAGGAAGAATAAAATTGAGCAGTCAGTCAAAAACTATGTTAATTGTTTATATTTCTTTATTAAACACTAAGTAGAGACTAAAACAAGGCCGAAAGCATGCATTGTCACAGTCCACTTAGATGGAAAGCAAAGAAACAGAATTCCCAAGTATAAACTTGGCTGGACATTTTTGGAAGTCCAACTTGCCTATTGCTTTAGAAATTAATGGACTGCAGATGTTACTATATTTTAACAACATATTGTATCCAGATCAGAGACTATGCATGGTCCCAGTAGGACAGATGTTTTGTGCAGTCAGTGGAAAATTCAATCAAATAAGCTGTAATTGCAAAAGTAATTAAAGTTCATTACTTACAGTAAATACACTCAGAAAACTTCAATTGCTAAGGAAAAACAACTTTCTTCTTTTACATCACATCAGACAAAATTAAAAATGAAGGAATTTGCTCACTCAGGCAAGGCCAAAGATCTTCTTCTAGTTCAGAGGTAGGTAAATATTTCAGAAAAGTAACAAATTTAAAGTATTCAGGGATGCTTCTGATAATAAATACTTGAGTTGAAAAAACTATGGGCATAGAATATTGTCAAACATAATTGATGACAGATTTGAACATAAAATAAGCTTCAACATAGTTCTATAATTTCAAAATGGTACCATCAGGAATATTACATAAGAGGTTAAAATGTGGTACATGTTGCCAGTTCTGTCTAAGTTCAGTACATGTTTTTTTTTAAATTATCATCATAATCTTTATATTACATTGGATTACATATAACTTTACAGTGTATTACATTGTTTTTTCAAAAGGGAATGTCATGCATGTCAGTCAGTACAGAGACATTAATCTCCCTACTTCAACATTCAATATCTTTTCTATGTTTTCACCTATCATTATTTTTATTATTCTAATTATTTTTTAAAACAGTCAATCGCTATTTCTCAGTACACAGTTTTTAAAAATAGTTCTAAAAAGTGTTTGGGAGTTTCTTTTGTCCTCCAAGGTTCAATGGAATATCAATCAATATGTATTTTCTAATAGTATAACACTAGCTAGTGTTTTTTATCTATTTCCTGTATGCCTAGCACTATGTTTAAAAATGTTACAAAAATCCAGTGAAATAGGTTTTGTAATTTTCCCATTTTACAGCTGAAAATGACATTTAAAGAAGTTGAGTAGCATTTTGACATTACACAGAAGCGGAGAAGTTATGACAAACTAGACAGTTAAATCTCAGAACCCACCCTCTTAAATGCTTCATGTTCCAAAAAAGTTAGGATTCTTGTTATTTGAAACCAATCCATTTCCAATATAGTCACTCAAGTGCTCTCAATGTAGCTACAATATTATCTATCTATCTGTTTATTTAAGCTTTTGCCAGAGAAAGAGCAAGAGTGAGAAATCACTCTAGAGGGGACAACCACACCACAATTCATTCTCTTCCAACCTCCTTTCAGTATTTTGGGTACTCACACATGCACATGCGCGCACAGACACACACACACACACACACACACACACACACACACAGCTGGCAGGATTCGCAAGCTGCATGGTCAGAGACTTGAACCACAAAACTGGGAATGTGGGATCCAGAACTGCTATGCCACCTATTGGCCCACTACAATTTTTTTAAATCACAGTATTAGTATCTCTAAACCTTTCTTGAATTGTCTTACATTTTCTGCTTTTAGTAATTATTACATAAATTGTCTCTTTAGATAATACTAATATTTTAACTTTCAAGATTCAGAGAGAGCTCTTTCATTATGCATGTTTTATATTTGACGAATGAAGATACCACTCATGTTTTTCATGAATTAAAGAAATTTAGGTAAATCTTCACTCATTAATTCATTCATTCATTCCTGTGTTTCCTTTAATCTTTTAAAAATTGTTTTCTTTTTGCTTGTATTATTATGGAACCCATTTACATCTTTATTGAACTCATAAATATTTTGTTATAGGGCGCGTGCGCTCACTAGACAAACAGAGAGAGTCAGAGAGACAGAAAGTGAGAAATCACCCCCCAGGGGGGATGGCCATGCCACAATCCCTTCTCCTCCATTCTCTCTCAGGATCTTGGGCACACACACGCACCCAGTGTGAGTTTTAAGCCACCGGGTCCGGGACGCGAACTGCGGTCGACTACATGGGAGTCCAGAGATACTGCCATTACGCTAACTGCTGGTCCCTGAACTCATAAATATTTTAAATATTCTCTGTGATTTTACAGTTGCTTTATCACTTAAGCAATGGCAAATCAGAATTCAAAAATTCTTTAACTTAAAATAAGGCTAAGGTGATGTTTTTAGTTTTATTTCTTTTCTAGTATTCCTTTTCATCACAATAACACATTCAGTTAAAAAATTCAAAGATAGTTACATCTTCCTAAGCACCTTTTCTGGCCCTTAATTTATAGTATATTTACTTTCAATTTTTTAAGCTTATCATATTTATTAGCATAAAAGTTTAAAAAAATTAAATATTGTAATTCTTATGTTTTTAATTAATTGCAACAAGTCTTTTTATGGAAATTTTTTACTTTCGATTTTTTTATTAGTTTCTGCAAATGGTAACTCAGTAAACACTGAGAGTAAAGTATCTTCTAAAAATCACACTTTGCTAGAAATAATTTTTCCACATTGGTGGCAATTTACAAATATAAAAAATGTGGGGAATTGAGATGAAGAAAACTAGCTTGAAAAATTAATTTATCAAATTATATTTTTAAATCTGGCTAATCTGTTCTTACCTAAATTATAGGTCTACAAATCTATTATTTGAGAAAGCAGTAATTCGATAGGTTTTATAATCCAGATCTCAGTTCTTAAATTATACTAAAAATCATAATGAATTTTCAAGAGAAAAAAAATGATATGGTCTAATTTTTCATATTCCTTCGGTCCTAAGGCCCTTGTATTCACAGATTATTTTCAGTTCTAGTTCCCTGTGGAACACACGCTGAGATATGTGAAAGTTATCAATACGTTCCATAAACTATAATTGCAAACTAGTGTCACAAAAGAGGTCTCAGAAGAACTAGGTCTTTGATGCTGCAGACAAAGAATTGAAATTAGTCAAAAAATTTGTTTCTTTTTGAGGCCTGTTTCTCCCTTTGATTTTAGCTATTCCCGTCTGCATTTCTCCTAACATCTTTGTGAGCCCCTTATCCTAACTTTCCTGCCTCAGAATAATTTTCACTCATAACATGTATAGTAGTAGATAATTTGGATACTATATTACATAATGATTTATTCCCATTGGTAAGACAGTGGAGAGGACAGTGCAGAAAGGGATGTTGCTGAGGAACATGAAGGTTGGGTAGCAAGAAATCATAGTATTTATCAACATAACCTCAGCACTTGGGTAGTTGATGTTATCGATTTGTCTTGCTTTCAGATTTCCATTCCAGTACAAGCGTCTGAAACAATTAAGAACTATTTTCCACCAGTGATATTAACTACTTCCATTTTGCTGTTAGTATATTAACAGAGACATAAATAGTATGTGAAAGATTGTCCTTTCTATTAAAAGTAGTTGATATTATATATATATAAAATTATCAGATTGCTAATTGTTTAAATTCTAGTATTATTAGCAACTTTTTTTTTTGAGATTTTTACTATAGGAACTTGTGTTTGCCAGAGAAAAAGTGAAAAATCACAGTCAGACCCCTCCCTGCCCCATACCACTACCAAGGGGAGAGGGCCATGCTACAATCCCTTCTTTTCCATTCTCCTCTCGAGATTTTGGGCATACAGACATATGCGCCTGGCATGAGTTTCAAGCCACCCAGTCCAGAACTCAAACTGTAGCTGTCATGTGGGAGTCCAGTGACGTAACTGTTACTTCATCTGCTGCTCCCAATAGCACCTTTTCTTTACAATAACATACAAGTTATACAAAATAAAATGCCTTCCGTTGTATAGTGAAGTCTTAGTTTCAACAAATATTCTATAGTCCTTAGATAAAATTGGATGTAACTTCTTTAAAGATATATTTTTATTGTTGTCTGAGAGGAGAGAGATTATCTAGATTTAGGATAGGGTTTGAGCAGTTTCTGAGAGGTTTCAGTGATTCTCAATTTGACCCCAATGTTTATCCCCTTACTACCTTAAATCACAGAATTCTTTTGGGTACTGAAGAAGATTCTGTCTTGAAGCATCTTCTATTAGAAACGCAAATACCCTATGGTAGAAGTAGTATTAAATGATGGAAACCAACCAAGAAAAAAACCCTTTTGGTTAAGAAAATCTGAGAGAACAGAGGAAATAAAGAAGAGATTATAGGAAAGTGGAAAGTACTAAATAAAAGCTTTATTTCCTTAGAGCCCATCCTTCCTGAGGATGCAGGAATTTTCTAATTACAGAACAATTCTGGGCAAATAAGGCTGTAGAAAAACACCAGAGTCAAATAGTGGGAGGCAAGGAGTCTGAGGGAGCCATGATAGTTTACATGGAAAAGAGAAGAGGGCACTACGGACAGTAAAGAAAATACATTCTGTTTTAATTACATTTCTGAAAAATTGAAATTGAGTCATATAATTAAAGATAATCATAGTTGATAATAGACTTAACCCTGTAACAAAAACAAGGTATAATCGTGCGATAAAGTAGCACATCTAGCAGTGTAAAGAGCTTCCGTGCACTAGAGCTTCTATCATTCTCATTGTTTTTGCTCATTCCAGTAACAGCCAACCCGTTCTCCATCGCATCTTCATTCACAGCCAGCAAAGAATACTCAGACTGAGGCCAAGTCTGTAAATCATGCTGATTCACAATTGAGCATTTATTTTGTCAATTCTCTTCAGGAGGCTGCATTAGAACCTATAATTCAACCAATCATCTTATTTTAAGTTTAACTACATGTACGAAAAGGTTCATCTGTCTTGATGCTTTAATATGAGGTCATGTTCTTCCTAAGAAATTTCAAAGTAAATTTCTGTTCTAAATTCCAAGTGAGAATTTAAGGCCAGTGAGAGTTATCATTTTCTGAAAGACTGTTTTGAAAGCAGTCTCATGTTCACACCAAAACCGAGAGTAAGATTCAGAGATACTCCATATTCCCCCTGAATGCATATTCCTGTGCACCCACATACTTATGTGAGGGGACTGGGAATATGTGCAATCTATGTTATTTGGAAACAAAGTTTAAAAATAAATAACTCATCTTGCAATAGTATTATATGTCTTTTCTCTTAAAACATAAATCAAATGATTTAATTTCAATACTTTCTATATTTTTTCAAATGTATTTTTAAGGATACCAAAAATTCCAATAAACCACTCAAATTTTATTTAAATGCTACTTTGATTAAATATTTGTTGTTAAAATGCTTCTTCAGATTTTTGTACATTCTCAGTTTCTGTATAAAAACATTAGAAGGAAGGTGAAAGAAAAAAAAACTGATACTAATAATTTCAGGTTCTTTCTATCAGGCTCCCAAATAAGTAGTAGAGAATTCTGATGCCCACACGCTAACAGGGTGAGTTTGTGTGTTGTGTGTGTCTGTGTGTATGTGTGTGCGTGTGTGTGTCTTTGTTAATTGTCAACTCAAAGTTAGAGAGATTACAAATGCTCTTCCTTCTTTTCTCCCTAGTAAGCCTGTGTTCACTGTTAATCACCAACTCAGCTGTAACTTTTCTCAACAAGTACTCATTGAGTCTAAGTTTCACAAAGGCGGGAACTTTCTTCTGTTTTCTCTTTATAACTTAAGCACCTAGAACAGTACCTGGTACACGGTGGGAGGGTACCACCCCCTCTGGTACCTCCCTGGTCCCAAACTTAACTCATCTCTTTTCTTCTTCTCTTGTCCAACATCTTTTCTCTGTCAAAGAGTATTCTTCAAATGACAACAATCCAATTAGAATGTGGTCCAGATCACTTTACTGCCCTGCCGAAAACCCGTCAGTGTTTCCCATCCTTCACAAAGCAAAAGTCAAAGTTCTTACTGAGACCTTCAATGTCCCACAGATTTCCTCCATGTAGATATATATGGTATTCTCCCAAAAGAACTAAAAATGGGTGATAAAAGAAGTCAGGAAAAGAAATGGAGACTGTTAAGCTAAGAAGCTGGCACACAGCACCACAGCATTGAGGGGGTCAAGTGCTATCTCTCAGTGGAGAGACATACTGGCCAGGCTCAAGCTGAGAAACGTGCATAAAGACTCACAAACCAAAACCACAGAATTTCTTCTCCATCTTCCTCTCCTCGTTTGGCTACTGTCATCATTTGGGCAAGACGTATAACAGGATGTGCTGTAGCCTTACCCAGGAGTTTTACTAGTACCTGATAGTCCAGGATATATCACAGTTGTAACCACATGGGCATTGTGCCTCCAGGATCCAAAGTTCCCCGGATTTTACATGTCCTTGGCGCTGGTTTCTAACCAATGGAGTGGAATGTGGCATGATGGGAGATGGGTAGAGTCTTAAAATAATTGTCTGTAAAGTACATTATGGACAGGAGAACCACTATAAACACTTCTGTCTAAGATGATTTTGATTTGAGAAATTATTATATAAGAAACAAAATAGAAGAAGGGGAACATTTGAAGTATTTTCTTATCTTCCTTTGAGTTCACTTCATTTACATAATGTTTAACATTTATCCACCACACATAATTGTTATAAAGCCTTTATAATCAGATCTCTGTAAGCTTTAACTTGTTAATATTTCATACCAGCACTTAATTGTGAGATGGTTGTAACCACCTTGTTAGTACTAATCAAGTGCTAAAGTTTGAACATTATTTACTTTTGTATAAAGCAGAATACTGTGTGAATTTCTATTCATATTCCAATGTGCTTTGTTGAATAGATGAAGAGGGGTCATCATGCATATGCCTGTAGGAAGGATTTGGGCATGTAAACATCAGTCATTAGTTGTGTTGCAGGCAAAAATAAAGGAAACAAACAAACAAAACACAAAGCAAAACAAAACAAAAAACCAAGAACTGCTATTCCATGGAGCAGCAGGAGGTTTTGTTTTGTTTTATTTTTTAATGCATGAATGTGTGGATGTTGATCACTGTTTCTAAAACATGTTAATGACAGGAGGATGGTTGGAAACTTTTTTACAGTAGCAGAAACTAAAAGAAGGCATTCAGATTAATGACCAGGTCTCACACTTACATAATCATTTTCATTATAGTACAGGCTAGATAATTGGATATAATAAGCACATTGTAGGGAGGTGGTAGAGATTTTGTAGGTCCGCAGCAAAAGAAAGCACCTTTATCGTCTTTCCCCGGGACACCTCCCCTTCAAATACTAGGCAAAACCATCTGAGGTTCTCCATTTGATCTGATTTGCCTAACTTCTGGGAGTCAATTATGGACACACATGCACACACATACAAACACACACAGAGCTTACGTGATTAGTATGCAAACTTTTCAACTGTTATTTTTCACAAAGGAAATTATAATAAATAATCTTTTCAATATCTTTTCATGAAATCATGCTGAGTCTCTGACAGAGCAAGTTTTTGTTGTTCTTGCTGTTTAACTCTTCCTGAATCAGAGACCTGTTTATTTGGATTTTGAGAGAGGAAGTGAGAAATCAGCCCCGAGGGGAGGTGGCCACACTGCAATCCCTTCTCCCCCATTTTCCTCTCAGGATTTCAGGCGCACATACACACATACCCAGCATGAGTTTTAAGCTGCCAGGTCTGAGACTTGGCCTGCAGCAGTCCAGCCATGTAAACATTATACCATCTGCTGGGCCCCCTGGCATATTTTTTAAGGCACTGTGCCTAGGACTCAAACCAAGCCGTCAGCCATGTGGGATCCAGCACCTTAAAGTCTCATGATGTTCAGGTCAGCAGGCAATGTAGTGGCTAAGGAGGATGGCAATTCGAGCCCATGACCCTGTAGCCTGAAAATCACACCAGACAAGTGTGCATGGGTGCCCAAAATCCCAAGAGGAGAAAGGAGGAGAAAGGATTGTGGTATGTCTGTATCCTTAGGGAATGTTTTGTCACTTTCTCTCTCTCTGTATCTGTCTTCTCTCTCTTACTGGCAAGCACATGCATCCTCTGAAAAAAAAACAACAACAAAGATGTCTTATGGTCTTTAAGGCCAGCCATCTGGTGTGGTGGTTAAAGCAGCTGGATCCCACATGGTCAGCTGTGTGATTCAAGTACTTGACCTAGCAACTTAAAAAATATGCCCAACCTACACAAGTATGTGGCCAAAATCTTGAGAAGACAATGGAGGAGATTGTGGCAAGGCCATTCTACCAAGCGGTGCTTTCTCACTTTCCCTCTGCTTCCCTCCAGTGAATGTATTTGCACAAGAGCAAAAAAAAAAAAAGAAAAATTTAATGGTCTTTTTAATCTAGATTTCAGCACAATGCATAGAACACAGAACAGTTCAAAAATGCTTGTTGAATTGATATTATAATAATTACTTAAGTAATATTTTTTCTAGCTTCCTAACTTTATCTCCTCTTTCTCTCCCACATACATCTTTTATTCCAGCTATGTTAAGTTACTGGAAACTTTCCCAGGTTTGCCCTACTTGCCTAATTTCATATCTTTGTTAAAGGAAACAAGAGTGAAAAGACAATATTATTTCCCACAGGTTGGAAAATAATATTTGCAAGTCATTCATACACCTGATAAAGTACTAATACCCAAAATATAAAAGAAACTCAACTCAATAGCACAAAAAAAAGAAAAAGCCAATTTAAAAATGAATAAAAGACCTGAACAGACATTTCTAAAAAAGAAAAAAAGGACATTAATGATTAATAATCAATATGAAAAGATGTTCATCATCCCTAATCATAAGAAATACAAATTAGAAGCTGCGATGAGCTATCACTTCACAGCTATCACAATGGCTACCATCAAAAAGGCAAACGATAACAAGTTTGGGCAAAGATATGAGGAAAAGGGAGTCCTGAAACATTATCAGAGGGAAGATAAATTAATATATTCATTATAAAAAATGATGGAGTTTCCTCAATTAAGAGTAGAGCTACCATATAATCCAACAATCCCACATCTGGGTAAATATATATATATATATAAACTGATATCAGTTTGTCAAAGAGGTATCTGTACTTTCATGCTTAATGCAGCTCTATCCACAATAGCTAAGATACAGGAATAAGCTAAGTGGCCATCAAGGGGTCAATGGATACAGAAAATATTTTATATAAATATATATATACACATACACATTTTATATTAGATAGATAGATAGATAGATAGATAGATAGATAGATACATTTTATACACACACACACACACACACACACACACACACAGGAATACTATGTATGCAGCCTATACAGAAAACCTGTGATTTGTGACAATGTGGATGAACCTAGAAGACATTATGCTCAGTGAAGTAAGTTGATCACAGAAGACAAATACTACATGATCTCATTTATATGAAGAATCTAAAGAAATCAAACTCATGAAAGTAGAGCAGAATGATGATTACCACTGCTGGGGCAGTGGGTGGCAAGAGTGTGCAGGACATGGAGACAGATGTTGTCAAAGAGCACAAAATTTCAGTTAAACAAGAGGAGAAGTTGTTAGTGATCTATTGCACAGCATGGTAACTATAGTTAACAATAATGTATGATATATTTCAAACTTGCCAAAGAGTATATTTTAAACGCTCTCACCCAGAAAAAATAATAAGTAGGTGGAGATGGATGTGTTCATTGACCCAATTTAATTGTTCAGTAATGTATACCTGTAGCTAACCCTCATAGTGTACCCCATAAGTAGATACCATTATCTGTCAATTGAAAATAAAATATCTAAAAGGAAAGAAAGAAAAAGAGTGAAAGAAACCAAATTCTAACCAGTGAAGGAAGAATTAGTACAATGCTCACTATTCTCAGGACAAAGATTTGAAGGAAATTTTTTTCCCATTTTATTTCAAGTTCTGTAACTGCATAGATAGTAACTGAAACAAAATATGAAAATAAAAGTACTTTTATTTTCTCAGAAATGAAAATAATCAAAATACCTCTGAGTTGCTACAACAGCACTGAACACTAAATACCAAAAACCTTTCCTAACACAATATTAAAATGTTAGATTTAATATGGTCAATTGGCCTCAAGTATTGAGCAATGTGAAAAATAGTTTTACTTTTTTTTTTTGGTACGTTTTGCTATAGGGTGCTTGCACTCAGACAGAGAAGGGAAGTGAAAAATTACCCCACAGGAAGGATGATCATGCCGCGATCCCTTCTCCTCCACTTTCTCCTTGAGATTTTGGGTACACATGAACACATGCCTAAAGTGTTCCTCAAACCACTGGGACCAAGACTCAAACCACACAGTCAACCATGTGGCAACCTCCATGCCACCTTCTGGGCCTGATGAACATTTTTAATGAAAATACTGTCACTCTGAAAATTACTTGTTAGCAGTAGAACAGTTAAAATTGAGCTCAGTTATTCATTTTGTAATGTACGTCTTATTGTTTTAAAAACACAGTAATGCTTTTAAAGGAAAAAATTTACACTTTCTTTAAATTTGGGAAAATATATATACTGAAGCAGAAAATAATATAAAGAATACTTCCCATGGAATCATTATTACCCTTCCACATCTGGCCCTATTTTTTTCTTTATTAAAAGTAATAAAATATTAAAGCTAAATTCATCTTTCTCTAGTTGTATTCCCTATTCTACCTTCCCCTAGAAAACCATTAACTTGAATTCAGAATATATTTGTATGTGTTTTTGTGTGTGTAAATGTGTATGTATATGTGTGTGTATGTATTATATATATTAATTTACTTATATATGTGTAATTCCAGGACTTCCAAAAAGAATAGTCATATCGTATATTTACTTATTCATGTATAACATTTGGTATTATTTGTATTTTACATAAAGAACATCACTACTTAATATTTTTGTGAAAATTAGACTTCTTATTCAATATTATTTTTTATCTAACCTATCCTTATTGGCACATAGACCTAGTGTATTCATTTTAAATGCAGAGTAATATTCAAAATTTATTTTCAGTATATTTACTAAAGATATCACTATTTTATGTGTTCTCATATTATGGTTATATTTTTATCTCAATTTCTTCTCTTTCTAGCCTTTCATTCCAACACACACACACACACACACACACACACACACACACACTTTTAAACCCTAAATTCCCTTGGTGAAAGTTCTGGAATAAATCTTCAAGCTTTCTGACTCTCAGTGTCCAAAAGACTGAGATACAGTGTGGACAGGAAACACCTGAACTTTTGTCAGGACCCCTTTGGGTACATTCATCACATAACTCAAGAATTCTTTGCAATCGAGTGCGAATATATGAACATTTGAGGGCTATGTTTAGAATATCATGCAAATCTTCCCAAAGGGTAACAGTACTTCAGAACAACATATAACAGATATGGTTTAGAGTTGCTGACTTACCAGGGAGTTTCCATTGACAGTGCTTCTCAGCTGTGCCATTTGGAAACCAAATTGAAAGGCAAGAGTGAGCTCCTCAGTTCTCTTAGAAAGCTGAGCTCTCTCATAAAGGTTTGCTGTTGAAAGTGCAGTTGTTTTGGATAAATAATGCTGCAGCCTCCCAGTCCCTAGGTACCATTTCTTCCATTTCTGGATGTAATTAGTGCCATGTGATTTTTTTCTTAACACACACATACAAAATGTGTATCCATAAGATCATACTATACTTCTGAATATTTATAATAACTTAACTATATTTTTATAATAACAATTATATTTGCCCCATATATTGTGACAAATCTGTTACTTCCATCTCAGTTTTATTTGGAACTAAATGTAAATTGGCCTGTCCATTTAAAATAATTAAGTACATGACACAAAGAAGTTCAAGCTCATTTTTATTTCCTCCCTCCAAAAACATTATGATTTATACATGGAGACTTATGATTTAGGAGACTTCATATATCACAGGATTTTATTTTCCACAACTTACATGAGAAAAGCTACACTGAGGATGCTATAAAGTAAAGAAACAGGCCTAGCCCCAGTGTCACATGCTGGTTGGCACTGTGGCCTGGTGGGCCAATGCTGTGTGGGAGCTAGGTTTGATTATCCGCCCACTCAAAATCCATGATATAGTGAAGGATGCCTGTAGTCCCCGCTTCACAGGCAGCTGAGAAAGGAGGGTCGTGACATGAAGCGACCCTACCTAAAAATACATCACATACGTGCTCACACACACGAATGATAAAACAAACAACAAAAAGCAAAAATTATTTTTGTTCTCAGGGGTCTACATTCTAAAAGATCAAATGACACAGGCAAAACGTAAATAGAGCTCTGACAGTGAGAATGTTTGAATAGGGAAGAAGAGGAAATTTTACCCAGGATGAAGGACATGCAGCTGGACGCTGAAACAGAGCTCTTTCATCAATGCCCATTAAAAAGTGAGAGAACACGCTTGAAATTCTGACACTGTCATCATCATCCCCGCCCTGCCTTGGTAGCCTTGCACCATGCCTGACACAGAGTAAGTGCCAGTGAAAATTTGTAGATTTACCAGTAGATTTGAGAACCCAATCGTTTCTCAGGTTTTGTTCTCCTAGAAAGGGTTCTTGTGACTATCAAATAAATATATATATATGTAAAATCATATCTACTATGGGAATATATAACTTAAGCTCTGAGAAATTTAGAAATATAAATGGCAGAATATTTAAAGCTTATAGTACATCACAATATGAAAGTAACTTTCCTGTGGAAAAAGAAGTTGGCCTGCGATCAGAAATGGGAAAAGAAAAAAAAATTAGCCTATTTTATTCTCTTCCTTTGGCCTCAACCACTCCCCAACCCACCCGACTTCTGTGGGTTGGAGGGAGCAGGCCTTCCCAATTAGTTATGTTTTTTTTCCTTTGCTGAATGGGACTTTTCCCCAGAGAATATGAAGCACACCATACTCAAAAACTGACCCCAAAGTAAAGCCATTCAGTGTCACCTCCACAAGGCCCCACCATGATAGCTTTAGGGACAACACTTAATAACTAGATTTCATGAAGTTTTCTGTTATTTAAATCTTTCTTCCAGGCCAGATCCTCTGCTAGCTGTAGTGGAAGAGCTGGGTATACATAATGTGCAATTTCCTTGTTTCGTGGTAGCCAGATCTAGAAATAAAGAACAGAGCCATAACAACCATGATTGTGAGGTAGTGAGGAGCCTGCTCTCATAGTTGAGGCTGAATCACGCCCTCAGAGAAAACACGGATAGTCCAAGCAGGAACATTCTCTGCAGAATATTGCACGTGAGCACAATATGCCAGCGCATATATTTCAGGGGTGAATCTTTTCATGATGCTATCACTCTGCAGTATTTCAGTGACAGTGTAAAGAGAAGAAATGCAACTCAACCAAAAAGGTAGATGAAGGCATTATCCTCAGGGAAAAAATAGAAAGCAAGAAAATGACAATAGGATGATCTCTAGCTACACAGGTAAGATAGATTAAGCAAAATAAAGGATAATGTAAGATGTTCAACTATCTTAGTGTATTTTAGAAGTACTATTTTAATGCCATATTTTACTATTAATAGACTTCCTGTTTACCTAGAATTGTGTACCTGTTCGTAGTAACCCTCCATGCGTAAATCACCTTGGTTCTAGCTATATGCCATTCTTCTTGAACAAAATGTTTGAGATTATAACAGCCAATAAAGTGTTGGAATTAGGGACCAACAGGAGGATAAAGTGCTGGGTAGCTGCACAGTTGAATCCTGGACCAGCAGCTTGAGAACTCATGCTAGATGTGTGCATGCATGCATGCACAAAATCTCAAGAGAAGAATGGAGGAAAAGGAATTGTAGTGTGGCCATACCCCTGGGGGTGCAGTGGGTTTCTCACTTTCTCTTTCTCTCCCCTCTGGTGACCACACATGACCTATAGTAAAAACAAAAACAAGCAAACAAACAAAAAGACACTAAAAAAAAAAAAAAAACCTAGGAATTACTGTAAGAATCAGTAAGACTCAATAAAACTCCATGAGCTCCATGCTACTATATGAGTCATTGCTTTTCAGTATAGCTAGTTACAATTTTTAACCTTTTGTTTGAATTTTTTCTTTCTCATATGCAGGATAATAAGTATCTTTTTTTTGTTTTGTTTTTGGAGATCTTTGCTTTAGGGCTCATGCACTCACTAGAGAGAGAGAGAGAAAGAGACAGTGAGAGAGAAAGTGAGAAATCACCCCCCAGGAGGGATAGCCATGCTGCAATCCCTTCTTCTCCATTCACCTCCCAGGATCTTGTGTGCACACACACGACCTGCATGAGTTTCAAGGCACTGGGTCCAGGACTTGAACCACAGTGAACCATGTGAGGGTCCAATGAAATAAGCACTACGCCATGCACTGCGCCATCTGCTGGTCCCTATGCCATTTCACACAGTGCTCAAAAAATTTTTGTTTCACTCTTGTTTTCCTCATCTTACTTTTTTGGTGATATCTCCTTAGCCTGGTGTGTATATGAAGCTATATATTGAAGTAGAATGATTAAGAAGAGATGATTATGAAAAATAAATAGAAATGATTCTAAAAGCAAGAGTTCTTAAATAGGTAGTTTCAGAAAGCAAAGCAAACTCAGTTTTTGATAATATTTAAGTTGTTTGCCTAGAAGTATTTTCCTTTTACCCATTACCTTCTCTGACTTGGTTTGCATTCTTTGTCTCTCTGTTCTTTGATTTCAGATGGCTTTTTTCTTTCCCCACTATTTTTTCTCTGTTTTTCTCTCAACATTGGAGACAACTGCTTAAATTTGTTTTCTTTCTTTTTTCCCATAGTTTTTTTTCTTTGAGAGGTTTCTGCTATAGGGCACATGTGCTCGCAGACAGACAGAGAGAGACAGAGAGACAGAAAGCGAGAAATCAA
>NW_006160040.1:7911140-7916130 GCF_000334495.1 Tupaia belangeri chinensis | reverse complement strand
CAGCGCGGATGGCCACACAGCAATCTCTTCTCCTCTGTACTCCTCTCGGGATCTTGGGCACACATGCCACTGGATCTGGGACGCGAACCGTGGTCAACTACATGGGAGTCCAGCAACATAGCCATTACACTAACTCCTGTTCCCCCCCATAGTTTTTTCATGAGAATTCCATTCGTGGGTAAACCTCAGTAGGTTTAGATGTAAGCAAATGAATATTGTCTCAGAGTCTCACCACAATGCAGATTGGAATCCACATTATAAAGTGATCACTCTAAAGCATTTTCCCATAGGAACAATATATTGTTTGGGTTTTTCATTGCTGACCAAAGAGTCAGAGTCAGTATCAAATGAATCATAGATATGAGCAGTAATACATCTTTAAAAGACACAACAATAAACGACTAGAAACAAAAGTTAAGTTTCAAGTCCTAAGAAATAGATTTTAAATATATACATCGATGATTATATTATGGATCTCTATTAAGTAAGTCTCCAGACAAAAACTCCAAACTAAATGATCTTTAATTTAGTCTATTTCTAATGTGCTAGGTATAAAAGCATATAATTAAACATTTGACACTTGTTAATACAACATTTCTGAGCTCAAAACAAATATACTGCTTATCCAATTCAACAATGTACTCATCAGTCTTTATTTGACTGATGAAAAACTGAACTCTGTTTTCCATTTTAGTATAGAAAGGGGATTAGGAAGATTATTTAAATGATTCAGATCTCTTTTAATTACATATTTTTCAGCCTCTTCCTAAAAGGGATGGTTTCTTTTTTTTTTTCTTTTTTTTTTAACCACATTTAGGAGTTAAATCTGCAGAAACTGTTATTTAAGTATCCTAGCCCCAAGATGTGTAATAAAGCCACAGTGACTTCAAGCCAACTGTCAAAATTCCCAGAGAATTCAGCTCAATGTACCTATTTGTTCTCAGTGTTATAACTAAAATGATTACTTTCACTTCATAACTACCTATAATGTTTGTACCTAAAGAAATGACTAGAGCCTTAGTGCCCAAAAGTTAGGAGTTTGTTCTCTATCATATAATACAGCCATAGAACCAAGGGCATCCTGACATAGCTGAGATAGGACTCTTCAACCCAAGTCACTTAGCAATTATAGTTTCCATGCTGCTTCCTAAATTGTGTCCATATATGTCAAACAATCAACTAAAAGGACTTTGAAAATAAAATGAGATAAAAAAGACAGATAAATTTCCAAAGTCTGAAAAGTCACTCCTTTGCTCATGAAACAAGTACTGATTGTCTCCAAATTGGCCTATCAGTGTAAGGATCTCTGATGACCTATGGCACAACAAAGGGAATTTAATACACACACACACACACACACACACACACACAAGTGTGTATGTTACTAAATATGTTTTGCTCTTCAAGTCTTGAAAACTATACAATTAGTATCTGAACTACTAACAAGGACCCTTCAGGGGACAGGTAATGGGGCAGCTATATTCATCAATGAAATCCAACTTGCGAGACTTGTATAGATTAAAGATAATATCTCATGAAGCAGCATCTGATCAAATGTGCAGTCAGGAGGTCATTAATAAATGTGGTTGGCTAATAAGCTGTGGAAGAATACTGCCATCAAATAAACATGATGTCTAATCTCTGTAATCTACAAAGTATTTTCTGATCTTGCCACACATGTTCCTCCTGTTTTTTTCAGAAGAGCGAGAAGTAGATGGATTTTTATCTCCATTTTCAGGTGACCCAGAGGCTTGAAATCACTGCATTTCTCAGAAAACGTTACTCCATGAGACCATTGGTGGGTCAAATAATAAAAGCAGACCATAAGACAAGTATAACAATAAATCCTTCTGAATTAAGTGCCTGCTTACATAAAAGAAATTGAAATAAAAATTTATTTAAAAAAATATTTTTAATGACCACAGAATGGTAACTAATACTATTACAAATTGTGACATTAGAAAATTTTCAACAGTTACTAAAACTAGAAGGAGAAAATCTAAAGCATCTCCCACATCACTAATATTGGGACAAGCTGACATGTGCCTTTTGGTATGACACACTGAGAAGAATGCACGATCACCTCAGTAATATTCCTGGTTAATTACGTATGCGGAATCCACTCATGAGAAATACAGGCAAACCCACGCTGAAGGATATTCTACACAATAACAGGCCTCTAGTTTTCAAAAATATTATTAAAAAGCAAACTTTTAGACAAATCAAAAAGTTAACAGAGTTTATTTGAACAAAGGACAAGTGATTCCAGCAGGCAATTTCCTGGAAATTTGGTTCCAGGCAACTCTGGGTAGTAAACGTAGTTGCAGAGTACATAAGTCTGTGAAAGGGGAGGGGAAAGTGACCTACAAAAAAACGAAAGTGAGGGAACGAGAAATGACTGGACTGGTTACAGCTGGATGCTAGGCTCCACGCACAGCCTAAAAGGTGAGCTTTCTGTGCTTGGCTAGTGTGGTTGGCTGTAACTTAGCAACCAGCTCAGGAAAACAATCTAACATGTATGAATTCAGCTTATCCAGAGGAATCCAAGTGTGGGAGTACAGCAGCCATTTTAGGCCAAAATAGTTCAGTTTAAGAATATCAAAAACCAAAAACACAGGGAAAGGATAGAAATTGTTCTTGATTAAAGAAGATGAAAAGACCTTACGATTAAGTGGCATAGTTGATCTCAGTTAAATTCTAGACCGGGGTAAAAAAGCTATTAAGGATATTATTGAGACACTCTATGAAATCTGAATATGTGCTATGGATTAGAGTATTTTATAAACACCGAATTTCCTAATCTTAACAAATATATTGAATATATTGTAGCTATGAAAGAGACTGTACCTTCTCTTAGGAAATTATTATCTTCTCTTAAGGAAAAAAAAAAAATCCCTCTAAATTTTTAGAGGGAAAAGGGTAGATGTCACATAACTATTCTCAAATGGTTCATTAAAATCATATGTGTGTGTATGTGTGTGTGTGTGTGTGTGTGTGTGTGCGCACGCGCTCCTCAGAGAGACAGAGAAAGATAGAGAGACAGAAGTCACTTCCCAGGGAGAATAGCCACACCGACCGCAATCCCTTCTCCTCTCAGGATTCTCCCCTCTTCTCTCAGGATTTTGCGCATGCACACACACGTACCTGGCATGAGTTTTAAGCTACCAGGTCTGGGACTCGAATTGCAGTCAGCTACATGAAAGTCCAGCAGCATAACCATTACACCATCTACTGGTTCTAGAGAGAGTTTAATTTTACAAGTGAAGAAAAAATTAAATAATTACTAATGTGATGATCTCAGATTACCAACCAGCCATCTTGCCCAGGACTCAGGAATTTTCTGGAGCTTAAACATTGATCTTTGCCATTAGGAAAGTCTCAGGCAATCCAGGGCTACTTGGTCACCCTACCCAGGAAACAAAGCGTGAGAATTCATGTTGCACGTAGAAGAAAGGGGTTTTCTTGCTGTGTTGTTCCAATGGTAAGACTTATTTATGTATTTATGGAAGCATAAAAGTCTCATAAGAGAATAGTCCAATTAGGATGAGAAAAGCAGCTGTGAATTGGGTTATTACAGCATTTGGCATGCAGGAGTAGTAACTTGTTAGATGAAATGATGAAAATAGATATTTACTATGTATCTTCTTTTTAGAGAATGCTATTTAGCCTATAAATGTGTAAGTTCGTCATCAAAAAACACAATCAATATGCTAAATTCTTTACTTGCATATAAAGAGATTGCCTCCTTATGTGGAAGATTAAAGGAAACCAATTTCCCTCATGCTGCTGTTCAATATCTAATGAAGAACTTCAATTTATTTCAACTGAGATTACATCTTAACATCCCATTCAAGCCACGGTGCAATAGCTGGCACGCATTATATGCCGCTTCTAAAGGGAAAACAGATGAATAGTGTAATTGTATTTTCAAAACACTTTAAACGGCTTTGAAGCTTGGAAAGTCACTTTATTTTTTGCCAACGAGTAATGCCAATACTTCTTTGATCTTAAAAAAAAAAAAAGGTGTGAGCTTAAGCACGCTTCTCAGAGATTAGTATATACTTCAGCTGAGAAAAAATTTTAGAAAATAAAGGTCAAAGTCTCATCCTCTTATTACCGTAAGTTTAGCAAACGCCTCTTTAGAAATACATGTTTAGGTAAATGTAGAGAAAACATTTTGAAATATTTTCCTGCAAGCATGTCTCAAGCATTTGCCCTGAAAGCCTCCTTCAAAGAAAGTTAGAAAGTAAGCCATCGAGTTTTATAAATGTCTCCACACTAATAGCTTTCCTCTAGTGCCCTGATAGTCCTTTGTAACAGTTGCCACTTCTTATTCTGTTTTTGTTTGATTTGTTCTAGCTATAGGAAAACTATGCATAGTAACTAAAGTTAGATTGTGTGAGCAACTCATGTAGGTAGCTGTAAGGGGGGAAGTGTGGCTCGTTTTCCTTAGTGAAGGGAAGGGAACAGTAAATATTCCCCAACAAAGGATGGACCGGAGATCTTCAGTGATGTGTTCCTGCCTCTACTAAGGTAGGTCCTACTAGTCAGGTCTTCCATCAGGGCAACTTCAGGGTGACTGTTCTTGCAGGGTACACTCCTAGTAAAGACTGCCTGTAAAATTCTGATTATTTGTGTGCCTGAATACCCAACAACTGTGCCAGTGTTGAAAGATACTACTGGTCACTGTTCACTTGGTAGTTCTCCTAAAGAACTCCCATGTTTGGGACCAGCAGTTAGCGTAATGGCTATGTCGCTGGACTCCCACGTAGTCGACCATGGTTCATGTCCCAGACCCGGTGGCTTAAAACCCATGCCGGGCGTGTGTGTGTGTGTGCCCAAGATCCCGAGAGGAGAATGGAGGAGAAGGGATTGTGGCGTGGCCATCCCCTCTGGGGAGTGATTTCTCGCTTTCTGTCTCTCTGTCTGTCTGGTGAGCGCACGCGCCCTATAGTGAAAAATCTCTCAAAAAAAAAAAAAAAAGAAAAAA
>NW_006160040.1:7894314-7910803 GCF_000334495.1 Tupaia belangeri chinensis | reverse complement strand
ACAGAAAGCGAGAAATCACCCCCCAGGGGGGATGGTCACGCCGCAATCCCTTCTCCTCCATTCTCCTCTCGGGATCTTGGGCACGCACGCACACGCGCCCAGCGTGAGATTTAAGCCACCGGGTCCGAGACGCGAACCGCGGTTGACTACGTGGGAGTCCAGCGACATAGCCATTACGCTAACTGCTGGTTCCCCTCCCATGTTTCTTGATAATCCATTGTTCAGTGTTTCTGTCTTCATACCATCTGTTCAACAAATGTCTGCAAGTTCCTGCTCTTTGCCCAACATTGTGTTTTATACTAGAGTTAAAAGTAAGAAAAATAATGTGGCTGTCCATGAGAAATGCCTACCTAGTGTTAGCCGTAGACTTATAAAACTGTATGGTAAGTGTTCTGCAGAGGTCTGACCAGGTATTAGGGGAGTATGGATGACAGATATCTGAAGTATCTAACCTTTAATGAATAATTTGTAGCTTGGTTGCCTCTGAGCATTCCAAGCACGTTCTTCAAAGGAAATAGATAAGGCTTCTAAATCTGGGATCTCAGACATATTTTCTGGCTCAAGAGCATTCTGGAACACTTATTTATATACTTTTTATTTCAATGATAATCATCTAAACCAAGTATCAACATATACTTTCTGTAATGGGCTAGATGGCAAATATTTTAGACACTACATTCCCTACATCTCTAATCACAACTATTTGACTGTGACGTTATAATCAGAAAGCAGCCGTAAGCAATAACAGGAACAATTAGTTGCGACTGTGTCATAATAAAACTTTCTTTACAGAAATGGTGGGAAACCATATTAGGTCTGCAGGCCATTATTTGATAATTCCTGATCTTAATCAATATCTTAAAATAGAAAAGTGGTAATGGCTTCTGTAGTCACATTTAGAGTGTGTTTAGAAGAAGGGAGCCAAAGGAAGGCCAAATAGCACCTTACAGTGGTTTAAGAAGGATAAGGTGGTGGAGTAGGAACTCCATTATGTGGAAAGTAACTTTGTAGGCATGCCAAACTAAAATGCTTGTAATGGGGGGGGCTGTGCCGCATTCATGTGTTTTGTGGAAATATTATCACTATGCATGGCAAGTTGTAATAGTTTATAAGCAGTAAATAAATAAGTGAACTTCTTTGTTTATCAGGTTTCTTTCTGTTTTGCTACTATTTATATTGATTTACTCAAGAATATAATCAATCAATTGGTACTTAAAGTTAAGTTTATTATTTTAAAAAAACTAGAAAAATAATCTTAAAGATAATTTCATAATCTACTATTGACAAAACCAAGATTCAAGTCAATATAAAATTAAATATAAGCTGCATGCAATTTTCAGTTTTCTTTGAAACCAATATAAGGTATTCAGATTCAGAAAACATTATCCTCACATTAATATTGTAAATTTGAATTGTGTTTTATAGATCGAATGATATTTAGCACATGAATTTTGCTCATACAATTACTTGAGCACTCTATGCATATGGAATTAATACCTACTTGTGTACTTTACAAAATAATAAAAGTGACTTAAAGGCTTTAGAATGTCACAAAATGCTTTTGCTCCACCAAGAAATGCAATAGAATGACCAGACTGATGGGACCAGCAGTTGACATAATGGCTATGTCACTGGACTCCCATGTAGTCTACCATGGCTCAAGTCCTGGATCCAGTGGCTTAAGCTCACGCCAGGTGCATGTGTGTGCGTGCCCAAGATCCCAAGAGGAGAATGGAGGAGAAGGGATTGTGGCGTGGTCATCTTCCCTGGGGGGGTGATTTCTCGCTTTCTATCTCTCTGTCTCTTTCTGTCTTTCTGGCGAGGGCACACACCTTTCTTTTTGGGGAGGCACCCAACCATATAGAAAAAACCCCCCAAAAAAAAAAAAAAAAAAAAAGACCAGATTGAAGCCACTTTCTTTGGTGAATCCCATGAAGGAAAATTTGGTCATTATAGGGTCTTTAAGTGAACACTGATGCCCTCTGCCCCGTGAGGAGTCCAGATATCTGATTAGTTGGTGTCTTCTCTGAAAAATAGAGGAAATGTGATCTTAAGGGGAAAAGTGGAATTGAGGAAATGAAAAACAAGATGTTTGTAAGCAGGAAAGAGTATGGGAGCTTTAGTCCCTGGGAGGTCACAAAGTAAAATGAAAACTAGATTTTTTTTTAATATATGCTGTGAAATGCTTTATCTTGTTATTTCTCAGTTCTCATGATAACCCTATGAAATAAGAAGTTCTGCTTGTAACTAATTAAGTTTCAGAAAAGTTGACCAAACACCCAAACATACCTAGATTTTCACAGGCTAAAGTAACAGAGCTAGTGTTTTTGTTTGTTTGTTTGTATTTTGGTTTGGGGTATTTTTTTTGGGGGGGGGGGGTTTGTTTGTTTGTTGGAGAGGGTTTTGCTACAGGGTGCATGCGTCTGCCAGAAAGACTGAGAGAGACAGAGAGACAGAAAGCGAGAAATCACACCCCAGGGGAGATGACCACGCTGCAGTCCCTTCTCCTCCATTCTCCTCTTGGGATCTCGGGCACTCTTGCACATGTGCCCGACATGAGTTTATAAGCCACTGGGTCCAAGACTCAAACCACGGTCGACTACATGGAAGTCCAGTGATATTGCCATTAAGCCAACTACTGATCCCCAGAGCTGGTACTTGAACCAAGGTTTGCACAACCCAACTTCCATGTTATTTTAGAACATAATTCTAAATCTGGAGGTGCTTTTTGAGTAGAATGAAAGATTTATTATTTAATAATTAAAGATTTTCTCAAATACCTACCAAACAAAGAAGTAGAGAGAGAGAGAGAGAGCTGGGGTCTTTTTCACTGATATCAGTCTCTGCTGTGGAGAGGGGCCCCTCCTGGTTCAGACCCTATCACCCTGAGACTTGCACTGGCTGAAGGACACATTTCTGGAAGCCAGAAAATGGATCTCAGAACCCATGAAGAGTGGGCCAGCAAGTCTTTGGATGAAAGATAGCAGAACCCACAGAATCCAGATGTCTCAGGCAGCAGCACCCTGCCCAGTCTAGCTCCTCAACAGCTTGCAGCAGCTGTGGCTGATGGGAAACGCAAGGAGCAAGGATCACATCACTCCATTATCTCCCATAGCCTTTCAACCAGCCATAATCACAGACGCACCCTGAATTCTCAGGCCAAGCCGGGATCTGAACTCTGGGCCTTCCCACGTGCCCATGTGGCTCCAGCATCTCACAGTGGTGCTCTACTGCCTGAACTACTGTGGCTGGGTCTAACTGGTCTAGTTTGGCATTTGTTTTCATGAAGGGAAAGCAGAATACTTGAAAGGCCTCACATTTCCAAATTCTGCTGGGATCTAAAATTTTCTAATCTGAGACCAGGATTGTTTCTATCACAAAGTGCTGTACTTTAACCCACATGACTAGGTGTTTTCTCTCCAGTTTCCCTCCCATCAGGTAATATTTGAGAACACAAACTTCACAGAGATCTTGAGCACTTACACTCTTGACTAGACTGAGTTGTTTAAAAGACAGACACTGCACAAAGCAGAAAGAAGTACACAGTGATCTTCATCCTGGAGATGGTTGTGTTGTGGAGGCTGCTCAGAGACTGAGGCCACAGCTCAACAGACCACATTCTAGGATGAGGATCGTTCTGTGTGTTCAGGCCTGATTCTCCACTTTTCCTGTGACGTCCCCAGTGTCACTGATGGCCTCCAAGAAGATCTCAATGCGTGATGCCCTCCCCTGGATGTTATCACAGCTCTTATCATTTCATTGCAGTTGGGAAAGTGGGAGATAGAGAGCCAGGGACTGAAAGCCTTGTCCTGCCCACTCTGCCTCGAACGGGTGATGCAATGAAAGTCTCCACTCCACCTCAATCTGCCTGCTTCTTCCATTCACATGGTGAAAAGGGCTGCCTAGATTGCTGTCTTCACATTTTCATTCAGCACAAAGAAAGAAATTCTTTGCAAAAAATATTCCTCTAAGGGCCAGCATACGCAACAAATAAATATGGCTGAGGGCGAGTGCATGTTGGACGGATGCGGCTCGAATCTTATTGCTTAGTTCTGATTTCTCCTCCCAAGCTCCCTCAGTCTCCCTTGTTTTCCACCCAAATGCTTCCATGGCCTCCTTGTGGCCATTATGAAATCAGTTCATACAAGTTAGGCTGGGGTAGCTCTAATCTCTGGTTATTCCCTTTCCCTTCTCTTTTCTTTACGTGGCCCCTTCACATTCAGCTCTTTTCTTTTTTTCACATAAAAGCTGCCTGTGGTTCTGTCTCTGTTTTCATATGTGCTCAGAGGCTCAGAGTTGGTTTTCCATTTCACATGTGAATGGAATGGCCTCAAGTGTAGCGGCATCGTATTATTGATTTTCAATAAGTGTGCGTACAGAACATCTAATGAGCTGTTTTGTGATTTACTACACATATATAATATAATATATAATATAATAACATCATATAATAAACAATGCTTTTTTTATTTAGTGGTGAGACCCTACTGAAAGTTGGCTCTCAGTACTGAATCTAATCCCTGTTACCCTAAAGTTAGCCCACCTTACAGAATCAAGGAGCTTCATTTCTGCAGAACACTAGTACCCTATTGAATGCTATGTGTATTTCTTTAAAAATAATTTCGTTGTCGAGATTTGAAAAATGCTGCATATCCCCTTATTGGGAATTCATAATGTATTTAGTTTATTTTAGAGTCTTTAGTCTATTAAAGAAAACATTAAAAAGCACGTCATGACTTTTCCAACAACCCAATATAATTACAGACAAAAGGTGATTTATTGTTTCATAGAACTCAACAGTCTTATGAGAGAGATGGGTATACAAAGACATACACAGTTATAAAGTGCAATCATTTTTATAAATACGTAAAAGAATATTGTAATAGCAAAAGGCATTCTGATGATATAGCATTTACTCTAGTACTTGAAGGATTAGAATTTCCACCAAGTGGGAAATAGCTAATGGATATAGTATGTAGAGAACAAAATGAAGTCATTCTATTGAAAAAGATTGATACTGCATCACCACAGTGTGCCACAATCCCGTCCTAACACTGTACTGTGATCCAGTTCTGGTATTAACTATCTGGAGCTGGCAGCAGACTTCACAAGGTAAAGCCTCTCTTCTCCAAGACTGCTCTTTCTTCTGATGTCAGCTGGAAGTCTCAGGGGCCACTTACAGTTCTGAGCAACTGGCTAAAGATTTGGGGATTCCCATGGCCACCTCAGGTTTGATGATTCACTACCATGACTCACAGAACAAACTCAAGAAAGCAAAACTTACCATTTTATTATAAAGGATAAACACTGGGAGAAATCTGTATGGGTGTGGAGGCAGAATTTCTGTACCATCCCTCCCTAGAATCAGGATATGTTACCCTCCTGGCTTACCAATACCTTCACCAACTGGGAAGTTACACGGAGCTCTTGGCTCAGAATTTATATTGGGCTTTCATTACCTCCATATGAGCGATTAAACCATTAGTCATATGATTGAACTTCGTCTCTAATCTCTGTTTCCTCCCCAGGAGTTGAGATGAATCAAAGTTCTGTGGGGAGTCAAAATATACCACCTCCAAAATATACTTCTTTCGCATATTTTGTAATGATTTTCAAAGGGGCCACGGACATACAATTGGCTTTAAAATGATATCCTTTTGTTAATACATTTACATCTATTAACATCAGTAAAGCAAGCAGCAAATTCAAGCAATTTTTCTCTAAGCTCCCCTTTATCTGCCTAAGAAAATCATATCATAGGAAGAAGGAAATTAGAGGCCTAAGACCTGTCCCAGGGGGAAAAAAAAAAGAGCCTTTGCACCTTTCCCCCTCATCCTTTCATAACTTCAAGCCTCTATTTCCTGTATACTATGAAACTGTCAGTCTTCTGGCCTTTCTTCAAGACTCATGGCTCATGACTCCTATGCACAAATGCACATAACAAATTAGGATTTTTTTCCTGTCAATCTATTTGTAAGTTTTTTCCATAGACTAAAGATCATTGATCCTTCATAGGGAATAATTTCTATAAAACTCTAATCAGTTGCTCTTTTCAGTGACCAATCCCCATCCTGAAATTAGCTAGAGACCTATGGTAAGTGAATTCAGTAGCAGAATAGAGACATTCCATCACTCTTTTTCCAAGTCTTTTCGAAGTTCAGTGCCAGGAAAGGGGGACAAAGACCAAATATATTGTTTATTATACTGCAATAACATGGAGAAATGTAAAGAGCACTGGCACTACCACAAATAGAGCATGGCAAGCAAGGGAAAACAGTGTAAAACTAGTTGCTAAACGTGGCTGCCCATTGGAATCATAGGGGTTTTTGTTTGTTTGTTTGTTTTTTTCTAAATAATGGTGCCTAACTGCTTACTCTCAGACATTCTGATATAAGGAACTAGGGTATACTCCGTACATTGAGCACTCTGCCCCCATCCTATCCTCCTTCATTTCTTCCTGTGGACTGGGCGCAAGCCATAGCTGGAGCACATAAGCTTCTTATGACCATTAGTTTTACCTCGTGGAATTAATCGATGTCTGGTGGCCATCACAGAATGTGCTTGGCTCCGGCATCCATGTCACAAGATCAGGGCACTGAACTTCAGCATACATATCCTGCTGATTGTGTTACTCAGCAAGTCATAGGGTCTTTTACTAATTTATGTATGCTTAGATGATAAATATATATAACCTGGCTGTAACCCACTGATAAATGACCACTCGCCGACCAGCTGTCATCAGTGCATCCTACCCTACATGTAAGTAAATAAACTCGTATCTTTCTCTGCTGGATTTCCAGGTGCCTTCTTGGGGTTGGTAAACATTACATGCAAGGCCTCTGATCTGGGCCTCCTGCATCACATTGACTTACTGCACAACCTGGGCATCAGGATTTTTAGAAGAACATGTGACTCTAATGTACAAAATGTTTGGAAACCACTGATAAAGGACAATGTTAGAAAACAAAACAAAGACTGTATCAGACAGCATGTTTTAGGATATGATAGGCACTTTTAATTTTCTTCTAGGTGCATTGGGAAGTCATTGAAAGATCTTAAGAGGCAAGTAACCTGAATCAATTTATTTTAATTATATATGATTAATGTGTGCCACAAGAGGAATAAGTATGGGAGAATGAAAACCAAGTAGGTTTCTAAGAGGACCAATAAGAAATTCTGCTTATATTTCTTGATTCTTGGGAGACAGAGAAGACGGGTGTCTGGCCCAGGTCTGAGGAATGTAAAGGTGTAAGGGTGGGTGAAGTGAATAAGACAGCAGAGAAAAATAGCTTTAATTTGAGATGTAACTCATTCCACCAGAAAGCCACATGTGTGTGTTTCCTCTGTACTAGAGAAAGGTGAGCTTGCACCAGACTTTGATCATCTAAAATTTCTTTGTTCAGGAAGTGTGGTAGAGACTGATGTATATGTGTGTCACCTACAATGTCCCCCGATGTCATACCATGCTTTAGACCCTTGCTGTGTTTTCTAAAATAAATTTAAAAAAAAGATCATGCATGCATGCCTGTGGCCAACAAACCCACTCTCTAAGAATTCCCTTAAAAGGAAGAAGATTAGTCTCCTTTTAGGTACATAGACATTCCCACCGTTTTCCAGGAAAAACCTTGACTATTCCACCCTTTATTGCCCTATCCTTCCTCCTCATTATCTGATTTACTATATCTCAAACTTCCAGGTTCAAGATGAGTGAGTTGATTTATGAGTTCATTTTCCACTTCTCTATTTCTTAACCATTGAATAAAACTTGTGCCATTGATACTAAGTTATAGATTCATAAGTTGGCTTCACAACACCGAATGACAAAAGATTCCAACTTAAGGAGTAAATTACAAATTGGTTCCAGGCCTGGCCGCTTGAAAAATCATATTGGGCACACATATGTGCATGCCCAGGATCCTGAGGGGAAAATAGAGGAGAAGGGATTCTGACATGGCCATTTCCCACTTTTCCTCTCACTCTGTCTCTCTCAGTCTCTGTCTCTCTTTTTTGGCAAGCACGCATACCTTATAGAAAAAATCAGCAAATAAATAAATAAACAAATTGGTAACAAGTGGACAATCGGAAATTGTAAATAGTCTGTGGGAATAAGTCCGAGACGTGCTATAGAGAGAGTGACATGAAACCCTGTCACCTTTGTCATCCCTACTGGTGGCCAAACATTTTCCTCTAGAGGCAGATCATCAAGCTAACCTTCAAAAGCCAACCAATCTATAAGGAAACCCCACTAAGACAAGAACTGGAAGGCTTAAAGAACTTCTCAGAGGCCAGCTGACACCACGCTGGTTAAGGTGAGGGAATCCCACATGACCAACTCTCCAGTCTAAGTCCAGAACCCAGCACTTAAAAAAACACACTGGCACATGTTTGCATGTGTGTGGTGTGTGTGTGTGTGTGTGTCCAAAATTCCAAAAAGAGAAGAGATTACAGTGCAGCCATTTCCCCACCCCCAGGGGTTCTTTCTCATTTCTCATTTTCTCCCTCTTCAGCGAATATAAGTTCCCTGTAACAAAAAAAAAAAAAAAAAGAAAAAAGAAAAAAAAAAGAAATCTTCCCTGCTGAGATCAGCATGCTGACCCACAAAATTATGAGCTAAATAAATTAATGTTGTTTTAATTCATTTGGGTGCATAGTTTTATGGAAAAGACTCCTTAATAAAATAAAGAAATAAGGACAAAAGCTGGTTTGTAAGAAACTATGCTAATGATATTGCTGATGAGGAGAGGAAAGAAAAACACCATTATTATGCAGCACACACCAGGTATCATAAATGCTGCATTTAGTCAGAGAGGTTTAGGTGTTATTGCTACACATTTTTAGCTTTTCAGACAGCCATCACAAAACAGCACAGACTGAGTGGCTTAAACCACAGTTTTATTTTCTCATGATTCTGGAGGATGGGAAGTCCAAGATCAAAGGGTTAGCTAATTTGAGGGCTTCTGAGAGCTCTCAGCTGCCGTCTCATTGTATCCTCAACAGGAGAGAGAAACAGGAATAGAGAGACAGAGAGCACGTTGGTATCTCTTGACTTCTTATAGAAATACCAACTATGTCGATTTAGGTCCTCATGTAACATTTGATAGACTCTGTCTCCAAATATAGTCACATTGAAGGTTAGAGTTTCAACATATGACTATTGCAGGCAACATAAATATTCAGTCCATAACAATCATAAAACACTATGGGAGGGCCAGCAGGTTGACTATTGGTTAGGGTGCTGGATCCCACATGGCCAACTGCACAGTTCAAGTCTCAGACCTGGTGGCTTGAAAAACATGCCGGGCATATGTGCATGGTGGAGAAGGGATTGCAGCATGTTCATTGCCCAAGAGGGTACACTATCTCTCTGTCTCTCTCTCTTTCCCCAGGGTGAGCACACATGCCCTATAGCAAATTAAAACAATGAAAACAAACCTAGAACGTATTACTGTTGAAATTCCTATAGTAAAATTAACTTCGTTATTACAAGATTGAAACTTATTGTCATTACCCTCCCTTTTCCCTTTTCCCTTTTCCTGTTTAGTGATTGTTCTTTGATAGTACAGTTTCATAGGGAGGCAACTTTCACGTTATTATACTGAGAATAATACAAAAATAATTCTCTCAAATTTTTGTTATAGAATCCAACATTTTATGAAGAAACAGCATTAATTTAAAAGAATAACTTGAACTTTGGTAAGTTTTTAGGAGTAAATGTAGTCTTTAAACCAAATGAATCACTTTACTTCTAAGAAAAACAGTTCTCAAAGATGCACACGCACTTTTTATTTACCATTTTTATTATTTCTCATTCTTCTTGTATTATTTTTAAGAGAGATTTTTTTCTATTGGGCATGTGTACTTGCCAGAGACAGAGAGACAGAAAGAGTGAAATTACCCCCTGGGAGGATGGCCATGTCACAATCCCTTCTCCTCCATTCTCCAGCACACACACATACACACCCTGCATTAATTTTAAGCTACCGGGTCTAGAACTAGACTATGTGAGAGTCCAGCAACATAATCAATTCACCACCTACTGGTCCCACTACCCGTATATTTTTATTTTTACATTTTAGTAATAAAATGTCAA
Organism: Tupaia belangeri chinensis; assembly: GCF_000334495.1. Taxonomy (NCBI): domain Eukaryota; kingdom Metazoa; phylum Chordata; class Mammalia; order Scandentia; family Tupaiidae; genus Tupaia; species Tupaia belangeri. Next base: position 7,900,713 of record NW_006160040.1, on the reverse strand, counting down.
CTCGTGATATCATTTTCATAATAGGGACCATAGTATTGGGCCGGTCAGTGGCATGGTGGTAAGGCAGCTGGATCCCCCATGGCCAACTATGTAGTCTGAGTCCAGACTGTCTTGAAAAAACACATGGGGACATGTGTGCATAAATGCCCCAAATCTCAAAAGGATGAAGAAATGGAGGAGAAGAGATTGTAACATGGCCATCCCTCATAGGAGAGGCTTTCTTACTTTCTCTCTCTGTCCCTGTCTGTCTCTCTCTGGCTGGCAATTTTTCTAATTAAAAAAAAAGAGAGACTATCATATTAATTAAAAGACAAATCATGCTTGATGTGTTAGGTATTTGTATGCTGTAAGTTTCTCACAAAGCATATAGAAAGCACTTTTACAGATTTTCTATTTTCACTGAACAACACTAAGAAAACATTGCTGCTATGGCACTACTTTACATATGGAATAGTTTGTATTTTCTTAAGGAAAGAATGTTAAAGTACACAATGTAGTGGCTACATCTGAAAATATGAAAGAATGGCATATTTAATTAAATGAGTGTGATTGTCAGTCTACTATTATGTTTCGTCATTTCTTTTAATCCTGACATAATGAAGATATTTCCTTGTGTTATTTTCCTTTTTCTTAAATTTATCTGAGTTTTAATTTGTTAATTATTTTTTTAGATCCATTCATTAAAGATTATATATATATATATATATATATATATATATATATATATGTTTTACTGAAAGTTCACATGTAGTTCATCTTGGTAACTTATTCAACCTTGATTATATCCATTTTTTTCTCCTATGCATTTATTTATTTGTTAATATAGTTGAATATAACAAAAAGTACAGGTAATATTTGTAACAATAACTTACAGATAGAAACTAATGATAAACTACAATTTTATGAAAGGTCGTAAACATTTTGGACACCTGTCAGTCCTTTCTTTCAGGCCAGGTACTCTTTTGATGACCAACAAACGAACAGAGACACACTAGAGTGAACTATTTCCAGACAACACAACAAAAAAGGTTTTGTTTTTCTCTTGTAAACATAAGTTTATCATTTATAATCTTCAAACATTATTGCACTTAAACTTTCGTAAGTTGATAAAGCATTTAGGAGACAATCCATAGACTAGTTCAACAGACAAATAACACTTTTAAGCAGACGTAACTGCCCTGAACCTTTTTTTCTCATGCCCACTACCCACTCTCCACCAACTACTTTCCCCCTGTACAGTGATACCTGATTTACACGTAAAGATGTCTCTTGCTCCTGAGGGAAGAATTAATTGTGAGATATCAAGAATAGAAGTGGTCAGACCAGTTACATTTTTTTATTATACGGATGCAGAAGGTGACGGTAGATTTGGATCAGAGAGATAGCAAACGTGATGGAGAGAAGGGGATATACCTGAGGCATATTTGAGATATAACCATTCGACAGCTTTAAAACTTTTTTCCAAACCAGCAGATACGCTATCTTGTTTTTTGTTTGTTGTTTAAGACTTTTTTCTTTATTAATGATAGGATAGGTGCACACACATGGAAGAATTCGTTTGTATGACGGATGAAGAATAAGTAGGGCACTGAGCATTTTTAGGACGGTGAAACGATGCACTGTGATACTGACATGGTAGATACGTGTCATTTTTCATTTGCTAAAACTCAAAGAACATGCAACACAAAAAGTAAGCACTATATTGCTTCATCAATTGCCAAGTGGGAAGAGAGTGAATAGGGAATTCTCTGTACTTTGCACTCAATTTTTATAAACTGAAAATTGCTCTAAAAACTACTGTACATTTGGCATAGCCGTGGTGGTATGGGTGGTAGGATGCCACTGCATGATACTGGAGTCACATGGAAAACCCATGTTCAAGTCTTAGATCAACCTGAACACATCAGGTATACTCACATGCACGTGGGACCCGGCACACTGAGAGTGTGGGATGAGGTTGTTGGCATGGGAAGACTCTGTCAAAGATACCTGTCTGGAGACCAATAGATGGCATAGTGGTTACATTGCTAAAGTCTCACATGGCCAGACGTGGTTTGAGTCCCAGACCTGGTGGCTTAAAAATCATGCCTGGTGCTTGTGCGTGCCCAAGATTCCAGGAAGAGAATGGAGGAGAAGGGACTGCGGCGTGGCGATCCCCCCTTGGAGAGTGATTTCTCACTTTCTTTCTCATCGTGTCTGTCTGTCTTTCTCCAGTGAATGCACCTGCTCTACAGCAAAAATCTCTTTAAAAAAAAAAGATACCTGGTCAAATAAAAACTGAAAAGAAAAGGAATAAAAAGTGTGGTGCTGGGCTGCCATGCATGTGAATGCTTACCTATAGTAACAACTGCCCACACTAACCTCTTTGACCCTTAGAGTAAGCCAGTCAAACTAATGTTATGGTCTCCATTGACTAATATGCACTATATTCATGCTGGATTAAAAAAAAATGTTGTATACTGCAAAGATATATAGTGATGAAATGTAAATTTAAAACCTAAATAAATTTTTTAAAAGAATTTGAAAAAAAATAAAGGCTTGTAAAGTAAGTTTGAGAGTCAGAATTTAAACCTCAGTTTGGCTCTGAAACTCCTGCACTTTTAGCTCCAGTAACCATTTACCACCTCTCCAATTTGAATCTGTAAAGCTCAGAAGGACTACTCCTCCCGGCACCTCCTATAGGACAACCAAGGTGATTATCATTTAGGGTCCCATTCCATTATTCAGCCTCTCCTCATTGAAACCAACTATTTTTACTAGCACAAAGCAAATTATCATGGCCAACTGTAATAAAAATCATATTACCCTGTTGTTTAGCTCTTGGAAAAGTAAGCACTCTTCATTTACAACTTTGTTGAAAGAATCTCTGCGCAATGTAGCCATGTTCCTTTGTTTTCCTTGCCTCTGGGTTTTCCAATTGGGAATACAAGATAATGTCTTCAGGACCAGCAGTTGGAGTAATGACTATGTTGCTGGACTCCCATGTAGTTAACCACAGTTTGAGTCCCGGAAGCGGTGGCTGAAACTCACACCAGGCGTGTGTGCATGCATGCCCAAGATCCCGAGAGGAGAATGGAGGAGAAGTGATTGTGGCATGTGCATCCCCTCTACAGGGTGATTTCTTGCTTTCTGTCTTTGTCTTTCTGGCAAGCACATATGCCCTATATAGTGGCAAAAAAGTTAGACACAAAAAAAATCAAAAAAAAAAAAAAAAAAAAAAAAAAAGATAATGTCTTCAAAACTAGCAGGAGCACAGAATTTTCCAAGCTGTTGAAGTATGATCATAATCAAGCCATCCATTCAGCTGCTCATGGAGGAATTTATTTTCTGGTATATCTGGTTTTTCTCTGCTATAGAAGAATTGAATCAACTTTCAGCTTTATTGATATTTTATCTTCTCAAATTATGCTAGATTTGCAGGTTTATAAAAGTGCAGTATAATATCCTTTTTAACTCTGCATATTTACATGCATTTTTATCTTCAGTACTCAAGACAAAAATCTTTTTATATGTAAGAACATATAGCTCAATAAAATACAATTGCACTTACAAAAACAAAAAGAAAGAAAGAAAGAAAGAAAGAAAGAAAGAAAGAAAGAAAGAAAAGAAAACTGTTTTTCTCTCTCAAGAACTAAACTTTAAAATAATCCATTAATTGAAAAAAGAAGTTGGGCGAACAGGTGGTATGGTAGTTAAGGTTGTACTCCATGTAGTCTACCATAGTTTGAGTCCCTACCTGACTGCTTGAAAATCACACTCAGCACATGTACATGCGTGCCCAAAATCCTGAGAGGAAAATGGAAGAGAAAGGATTGTTGCGTAGCCATCTCCCCTGGAGGGTGATTTCTAATTTCCCCTCTTACTATCTGTCTGTCTCTCTCTCTCTGGATAGTGCACCGGACCTATGGCAAAAACCTTAAAAAAAATTGTAGTAATTCACCTTTTTAAATATGATGTTTTCTAGTTTATAATTATATCACCTTTAATCAAACCATATTTTTCCATTACTATGTTACATTTTTATAAAGAAAGAATCCAATACCATCTAAGTAGTGGATCTAATTCTTCCTTTCATAAACTATTTATGTATCATTAAAATACTACATTTTTCCCTAATTGGCTCATTTTTATGGCTAATATTATTTTGATGGACATTTTGGGAAAAATATTCTCATTAGTATAGGTTTTCTTCCTGGAAATTATTTTATTTTTAATTAGAGCTTCATTATTGTTGGCTAATTGTGGTGTTTTTCAAGGTCAATAACATTTGTTAAGGACAGGCTGCACCAACTCGGGGAGATAATTCTTAACTTACCTCAGTGCACATTTGCCTCAAACGCTCCATTTAATAAATTAACTTGTTTACATTAACATAGTTAATGTTTACATTATATAACTCCATCAGAGCAGACATTCCACTACTTTAGGTAAGTTGCATAACCCTGATTGATTGACGATATTTTCCCAGTGATTGGGAAAACAGAAAAGAACCAGTTCAGGCAATTAAGCAAAGATGTTGTCTGGGGATACGCTGACTATTCCACACTATTTTTCCTGTTGAATGCAACCCATCTGCATAAAGATGGGACTTTATGCATGAGTCTCTCTGATTGCCTGAGAGAATTTGGCCATGTATTTTTTAAGAAGTTAGGTTGACATAATGTTCATAAACTTCAGAATTTAATCCACCTTCTTTTGTGGGGATAGCTTGTATTACAGATGACCTACAATATCAAAGACGGTCATTACCTTGATTCTTTTGTATTGATTTAAGCAGCAACTTATATCTGACTTATTTTTTATATGATCGAACAGAAAATTTATTTCTTTCTATTAATTTGTGGTTTGCTATTAGTATTTGGTTAATGTTCATTCAGGCTGCTGTAATAAGATACCATAGACTAGTTAGCTTATAATCATCCGAAATCTATTTCTCATCACTCTCAAAGTGGGAAGTTCAAGATCAAGATCTCAGTAGACTCTCTGTCCAGTGAGGGCCATTTCCTGGTTCAAAGATGGCTCTTTCTTAGTGTGCCCTCACATGGTGAAAGGGGCCGTGGCAGCTCTCTGGGACCTTTGTTATAAGCGTACTAATCTCATTAATGAGAGCTCCACCCTCATGATCTAATGTCTCCAAAGGTCACACCTCCTAATATTATCACATTAGTGATTAGGTTCCAATATGTGAAGTCTGGAGTGACACAAACATTCGTGTCATAGCAATTGGTATTGCTCTTTTTGTTTCACTTTATTAATCTTGAGGAGTATTATTCTTTATGACTGAGGAGTAGAGGATAGATTATCTTAATAGATACAGTTTCAGATTTAGTTTGGGATTCCAAGCTCTTTAATTTTGGATAGTCTTGAAATTAATTATATTTCTTTTTTAAACCTTAAATACCAGGAACAATGCTATAAACAGTAAGAAATGAAGAAAATACGAAGTCTTTTTCCTTCCTCTGGGGATGAGGCTATGTCTTGTCGTCTATATATATTAATCACAGAATTTCTACTATATAGCTACTTACTAACAAAATTACTTATCAAAGCCAGAAGGTAATTTTTTTTTGAGAGGTTTTTGCTATAGGGCGCGTGCGCTCGCCAGACAGACAGAGAGAGACAGAGAGACAGAAAGTAGGAAATCGCCCCCCAGGGGCGGTGGCCACGCCGCAATCCCTTCTCCAATCCCTTCTCCTCCATTCTCCTCTTGGGATCTTGGGCACGCACGCACACGCGCCCGGTGTGAGTTTAAGCTACCGGGTGCGGGACTTGAACCGCGGTCGACTACGTCGGAGTCCAGCGACATAGCATTACGCCAACTGCTGGTCCCAAAGCCAGAAGGTAATTTTTAACCTTATTAAATAAAAAGTAATGAGTCATACTATATTATTTGTCCTTTATTAACATCTGTTACACTACATAGATTGTGCATATGGTGTGTGTGTGCGTGTGTGCGTGTGTGTGTGTTTCTGTCTATGTGTTGAGGAGGAAGAGGTACAATAGGCTATTCCAAAACTCTTTCTTGGGACCAGCAGTTAGTGTAATGGCTATGTTGCTGGACTCCCATGTAGGTGACTGCAGTTTGAGTCCCGGACCAGGTGGCTTAAACTCACGCTGGGCACGTGCGTGTGCCCAAGATCCTGAGAGGAGAATGGAGGAGAAGAGATTGTGGCGTGGCCATCCCCCCAGTGGGTTATTTCTCACTTTCTGTCTCTTTGTCTCTCTGTCTTTCTGGCGAGTGCATGTTCCCTATAGTGAAAACCACTCAAAAAAAGAAAAAACAAAACCAAAACAAGAAAACACCTCTTTCTTGAAGCTGTATAAGTCATTGATATTCTAGTCTCTCTGTCTTTAAAGCATTATTGTATTTAACTTTATTTTTTTATTCATTTTAATTTG
>NW_006160040.1:7844797-7894218 GCF_000334495.1 Tupaia belangeri chinensis | reverse complement strand
GCCTCGAACCACTGTCAGCCATGTGGGAGTCTAATGCACTTAACCACCATATCACTTGCTGGCCCCCAAGAGTCTCTCTTTTAAGTAAGTGTAAGTATTCAAAATTCTAATAAAACATTATATATTAATGAAATTTAATATTTATATATAATCCCATAGAATGTTACCTAGGTTTTGGGGATTTTTCGGAGAAATCTTTGCTAAAAGGAGTGATGGTCACATCACAATCCCTGCTCCTCCATTCTCCTCTCAGGATTTTTAGGTTCACATGTACAAACATCCAGCTTGAGTTTCAAGTGACTGGGTCCAGAACTTGAACCACAATAAGCCATGTGGGAGTCCAGCACCTTCACCACCATGCCATCTGCTAGTCCCTCCCAGGTTATATTGAACGTGATTATCAAGGAACTATATCTCAAAAAATAACAAAGAATGGCATAGCATGCTTTGTTAACCACCATTAGGTGAACATACACTTTCTCCTGCACTGACGGCAGCACAGCATTGAGTAAAGAGCACTCAGAAATTCAGGAGCCTGTCTATGCTTCTCCACTACCCTGGAACCTGGAATGTGCCACATAGCCTCTCTTGTTCAGTTGTTTCTTCATAATGTGGGACCTAAAATACTATATATATGAGTTAACATCAAAATTCTTCCAAATTATATGCTGGTCTAGGTATATACACACATATTCTGTAAATGCGTTCATACGTATGCAACCACATACACATAAGCATGTACACACACAAGCAGAGGCCTGAGAACTAAGTGCCATGGCACGTGTGTGATGTTCATTTTTATGTAATAAGATATGTGAGCCATGAGAGGTATTGGCAGGTTGGAGAATGAAAATCCCCTAGTTTGACTGGCTGAAGCAATCGCTGTATTTTGCTGGTAATCTCTTTAAGTCCATTAAACAAATTGAGCAAAGAGTAGGATGTTGTGCCACTCATTGTTAGAAAAAACATTCACGGCAGAAAATAAAATTAAATTCTCATATTACATTGTGATCTCCTACCAATGGGGTTGGAAAATACATCCCATCTTCATTTAGAAGAATATAGCATAATGGTTGAGGTGCTGAACTTCCACATAGCTGACCACGGTTCAAGTTCTGGACCTAGCAGCTTAGAAATAACAGCAGTACAGTGTGTGTGCATGCCAAAAATCTAAAGAGGAGAATGGAGAAGGGATTGCAGCATGGTTATCCCCCTAGTGGGTGATTTCTTGCTTTCTTCTCTGTCTTTGTCTCCCTCCAGGGCATGTGCCCTATTGGGGGGAAGGGGGGAGATGAAAGAAAGAAAAAAAAAAGAGTATGAGTTGGTACAGTCTCAGGTAAATTGCAAAAAGAATTTTTGTATGATTGACATCTTAAAATCGGAAACACCATAAATACAATAAAGAGCAGACCTTTTATTCACTCTAATATTAATTTAGTATTAAATTAATTATTTAAATCTTTCTCTGTGGAAAAGAATTATACTACTAAAATTTGGGAAAATGTGAATTTAAAATTTTCTGTTTAAATTTTAAATGCAGCTTTCTTTATTTAGCTTCTTTCTTTCATACTGCATGTAAACTTGTGTACCCAATTAGTTGGAATGGAAATCTACAAGGGTGAGGTAGGTCAGGAAAGCCAGCAGCTTTGAGGCCAGCAGAGTGCAATAACCCTTATAAGGTTCCAGGTTTATGTCCCATGTCCATACTGTGCATGCTGAGTGCACACACATGACCATGGACCAGGCAGGTTGATCTGGGATGGGCTATGGTATGAAGACCCTGTTGAGGGTGACTGTTTCTTTGTCTCTCACTTATGGAATAAATAAATAAATAAGAACTTAAAAAATCAAAACAGGAATTCTGTGTAGAACTATGGCAATTAAAAAGCTAAATTAATCATCTAAAATCTTTCCATGAATAAAAGCCCAAGGCTTTTATTGGGACCAGCAGTTGGTGTAATAGCTATGTCGCTGGACTCCCATGTAGTCAACCACGACTCAGGTCCTGGACCCGGTGGCTTAAAATCATGCTGGGCGCGTGTACATGTGTGCCCAAGATCCTGAGCGGAGAATGGAAGAGAAGGGATTGTGGCGTGGCCATCCCCACTGAAGGGTGATTTCTCACTTTCCATCTGTCCCTCTCTGGCTTTCTGGCGAGCGCTCAGGCCCTATAGCAAATCCTCTCAAAAAATAAATAAATAAATAAAACCTTTTTTTCCCCATTTTTCTCCTTTTATGAATAAACAAAAGTCCTCCAAATTACAATGTGAAGAACACTATATAAAATTCCCATAAAAAATACAGTAGGATTGTTTTCACCAGCGGGGCAATTACTGTAGCTTCTTCTGAACTGAACAGCATCTGCTTGAATGCATGCTCTCTCTTCTTTGTGACAATCTAAATTTAGATAAGTACAGATCACAGCAAAAATTAAAGTTTTTAACTTTAATGAAATGACTTTGGAAATAACATACATTTCCATGACACCAACACTAGTTTTCGGGGCCACAGTAAAATACACAGAATTACATCCTTAATTAATATGTATGCCAATATTTAAAGCAGTAATTTCTGTTACATGGCAAACAAAATTGTAACACAAATAAAACCTTTTTGACCAAGGTAGGAGAAGCATTTATCTTTAGCAAGATGAATAGGCATGAATCAAAATTCATCTGCATAGCAGATCCCACATGGCTGATGGGAGTATGAATCAAAATTCTTAAAAATCAAATACTTAGTGAAAAGAGAATTTGAAAATTATGTGTACAGTGTGTTGCCAATGACTTTATAAATACATACATGTTAAAATATATATTAGTTATATAGTAAAGTGAAATAATAAAATCTATGCAACTTATAAAATATGTATGTACTGATGAGCCATGCATGAGAATGATATACATAAACCTTTGAGTAGAGGCTTCTTTGAAGAATAGAGGGAGAGAAAGAGTACAGATTCATGGAGCTCCACCCACCATAACTGAAATGCATTGCTTCTTTTTTTAAAAGTTACCTGAAACAAACATGGCAAAGAAGTTATCATTTTTAACACTTGTTTAAGTGTATACAGGTGTTCATTATAGCATTGTCTATTTTTATCATGTGTATTTCATTGGACACTAGCATAGCAGATCCCACATCGCTGATGGTAGTTGAAATCCCGCCCCTGGCAGCTTAAAAACCATTCCAGGCATGTGCGTGCATGCCCAGGATCATATCATGATAGAATAGAGAAATGGGGGTGGGGGAAGAATTGAGGCATGCCGTGGCTCTGTTAGAGTTGAGGATGGGGTTCTCTCAATCTCTTTCTTTCCTCCCAATTCCCAGGTGTGCACACGTGGTCTCTGGCATTTTTTAAAAATGTTTTTATAATAAAATACATAAAACTAGATCAGTTTTTTTTTTTTTACACAGTATAAATTGTAGCTTGTTGGAAACATTCCACAAGAAAAAAAGAAAAAAAGATCTAAGAGAAAAATCAAAGCTTTTCTAAATCATCTGACAAACTTGAATGGATTAGGTGTCTTTGAAAGTCATTTATTGAACATCCACTGTGAATGAAGAACTTTACTGAGAATAGGGAAAACCATTTCTTGAAGATATAGCCAGACTATTTGGAACAAACCTGAGACTAAATTAATTGTCTATTAGGTCAGATGTCTTGACAGGTAACCCCAAAACACAACTGGATCTCTGTATCTTTGGTGGACAGGATTTCAACTTGAAAGAGACAAGATTTCCATTGCTCTGATTTCATTTTCCCACATCATCATTATCCCACGTTGTACTGACCTTCCTGGTATCAGCTGGGAGTCTGACATTTCTAGAAACTATCTAGGTTCATAACAGATCAAATTTCTAACAACAGACACAGGGCACATGCTTTCCCTTCTTCCCCTTTCTTTTTCTTTTATTTTTATTTTACATTTGGAAGTTGGGCAGGTGATCTTTATGCTGTTGCTTAACTCTGCAGGCCAGCTGCCTCCACAGCAGCCTCAGAATAAGTGGATTCCGTTTGTGTCTGAAAATATCTAACACCAGATGTCAGCCAGGAGGTTTCCATCATTCAAGTGCTGGGCTGCCATAGTACCCAGTGCTGGGAAAGATGTTTCAGAAACACAGATTTCCAAACCTGTTTCATTAAAGTGAACGTGAAGCAAAAGAGAATTTGACCTTCTCAAGAGGATGCTTTTTTTGACCTATGAGAAGTTTGTTATTATAAAATGGAAATGCAATCACTGGAAAGATGTAAATGATGAAGCTAAGCTGGAATGCTTGTAAATCATTTAACAGTGTGCATGTGATTTAATAGAACTAGGGTCGAGGTTTCCAGAGAAAGTGACTGAATGCTGATTTCATGATGCTAAAAAGCAGAGATACTTCTCTGTGTCACTGCACAATGAAGACATAAGAATAGTGATAAATATTCTTCATTATGATTTTGCCCCCTGGCCTCTGGTCACTTTAGATATCCTTCAAGGAAAGCTTGAGCAATTAAGATGGCCAATCTCCCAGGGAGACAGCTTTGTGTTAGCTAAGCACGACCGAGCACAAAACCTTAGACAATGGTCCAAAAATAGCAATGTTGAAGGGTCTGAGTTTCCTCTTGTAATTCAGAATCAGGTGTCCAACTGTTAAATTAGTCTGAAAAAAATTTTAGGTATTTTGATTGTGTGCATATCTTTAGAAATTTGCTTACAGAATTTTGCAGTGGTCATGTACAGTGATTTTTCAGATCTGAAGAAAAAATCAGAACCATTTTCTCAAAAAAGGAAAATGAAATTGCCTCAGGTTTGTTTTAGTTATTTGTAAAATTATCTCTTTTCTCTTCTGTCATGTTTAAGGAATAAGGGATGAAAAAACAGGTAGATGCACTGAGGTCGATGGTTCCTCAGCTGTTTTGGTACACCAATAAACCTAAGGATTTCCTAATTGACTTTCCACTACTTAAATATTTATGTTGAAACAAAAGTGCATGAGCTGGTCCTGTGCAGCAGCAGGTTAAGTCTCATGCACGGGGAGCAGAGTCCCACATGGCTGACTGTAGTTCAAATCCCAGCTCCTTGAAAAATGCACTAGACACGGGAGAATGGAGGAGAAGGGATTGTGGTGTGACCATCCCCCCTGGGGGGTGATTTCTCGCTTTCTGTCTCTATGTCTCTCTCTGTCTGTCTGGCGAGCACACACACCCTATAGTGAAACTCTCCAAAAAAAATAAATAAATAAAAAGCACTAGACACGCATCCCATGAGATGGAGAAATGGAGGGGAAAAGATTACTGCAGATCGTGTCATATTAGAGGCTCTCTCTCTCTCTCTTTCTTATTCTGGTGAGTACACATATCCTCTGGCAATTAATAACAAAAAAAAGGCAGTAGAGAGAGATTTTAGGAAATAATAACTTCACATCCATATCCCTCCCACTTATCCTCCTGGTGGGTCCCATGAGGATCAGAGTAACAAATCTGAACAATTCTTTTGGGCTCTACTTTTGCTGGATGATATGCAAAATCTCTGTATCTCTATTTCCTCATCCTCAAAATGGGAAATTATACCTACTACGCTGTTCAGACAAGTGAAGACTTCATTGTGTATCAAGTACAGTGTCAACTATACATAACACATAAATGTCAGCTACTGTATTAAATTTAACTGGAGACCAGCCCTGGCATGGTGGTTAAGATGGCTGCATTCCATGTCACCCACTTTGCAGTTCAAGTCCATGACCCAGTAGCTGATTTTGCATACACATGCCCAAAATCCCCAAAGAAGGGAGAGATGGGAAAAGGGATTGCAGCATGACCATTCTCCTTCCTTAGGGAATGCTCGTTCTCTCTCTCTCTCTCCCTCCTTCTCTCTCTCTCTCTCTCTCTCTCTCTCTCTCTCTCTCTTTCCTGCAAGTGTATGTACCTTCTGGCAAATTAAGAAAAAAATTGATCATTATTCCAGCTAAAATACCATCTTACAGAGCTTTGGTATCACCAAGAGAAACTTAAAGAATCTTGCTTTAAATTTTACATAGATGAAAGGTCTTCAAAAACTTCCTGGAGAATGTATATTCTGAAAAAAATTAGGCTTGGATTTTAAAATGTTTTGCACCAAAATAAACTCAAGTTTTAACCCTATTTTTCACAACTTTTTGAAATTCCCTTATACATATACTATATCTATAAATCTTCTAAATATTTTACATATATATAGATCTACATTATTAGTTGTTCATCACCTTGAAAATCCCAGAGTATTTACAGTTATTAGAAGGCAAAATAATAACCCACATTCAAAATGTGATTTTTGTGATGTTGTTTATTTATTCCAATGTTTGTGTGGCAAGATCCTTACAATTTGCCCTACAAGATATCTTTGCCTTAAGCTTACTTGTTTGCTGTAACAGAAATGCAAAAAGAATTTCTGGCAAGATACTCTGTGCTTCTGGTTGCTTGCATTTGAGCCAGTTCTGAAGTTGAAAGGTGTTTGGAAAATGGTTTGGGACAGTGAACAGTGACTCTCTAGAAAGTCAGTTGGCTTCGGGTTGGTGTGAGCAGAAAATGAATGTTCAATTATTTGTACATTAATTATTGCCTACCTTCCAGTCCAACTCTAACATCAAAGCATTATACAAATACACTTTGATCCAATTTGCTGATTTCAGGTGCTTCAATTTTGGCTGATATCAAGTCACAAACACCAGTATTATTCAAGGAGTGAGTGATGCAAGAATGGAGATTGCTAAATATTTTGCAAATCCCTTTCAAAACAAATCAGATTTCTGATTTTCTACCTTAATTACATAAATTTCATTTGGCTAAGAGATTAAATATAAAATAAAAATAGAAAGCTAGTTTTTCCATTGGGGAGGAACATGTGATGGGGATGTGATGGGTCTTGAAAATAGTTCATTAAAAATATGTGTTATAGGGACCAGCAGATGGCGAAATGGTTACATCACTGGACTCCCACATAGTCGACTGTGATTCAAGTTCTGAGACCAGAGGCTTAAAATTCATGCCGTGTGTGTGTGTGTGTGTCTGTCTGTCTGTGTGTGCGTGCCCAAGATCCCGAGAGGAGAATGGAGGAGAAGGGATTATAGCATGGCCATCCCCCGGGAGGGGTGATTTCTCACTTTCTGTCTCTCTGTCTCTCTCTATCCATCTCTCTAGTGAGTGTATGCACCCTAGAAGAAAAATATCTCTTAAAAAAAAGTGTATTAAAAAAAATAAAATCCATTCATGGATTTCTAATGTTTTATGCCAAAATAGACTCATATTGCAATTCTATTTTTCCATAAACTTACTAAAGTTCCCTGTGGACAGTGATAGTGTCCTGCATATGATTTTTACAGTAAGAAAGGTTTGACCAGTCAGATAACTCACTGGAACGTGAGCATCATCCATCTTAGTGATTCAAGAGAGGGATATATATTAAGAATTCATATTGACTATACACGAAAGATTTCTTAAAGGATTTTTAAAACTTTACTCATTTATTTCTTCCAAGCAAGAAAGGCAGAGAAAGGAACAGAGAGAGAGAGTACACGCAACAGGATCTTAACACTATTTTCTACCCCAGCCTTCAACCAGCCCTGGATGACGGGTCTAGTGTACTCAAAACGGTCTCTGCACTTGAACTGGTGACCTTCCCATATAGGATTGCCAGGCTAAGCCCTGCCTTTTTTTTTTTTTTTTTTTTTTTTGAGAGAGAGGGATGTTTGCTACAGAGTGCATGTACTTGCCAGAGAGACAGAGAAGATAGAGATACAAAAAGCAAGAAATCAGCCCCTTGCCAGGGGGGAGGGTTGGGGGGGATGGTCACATCTTAATTCTCCTCCATTCTCCTCTCTGGAATTTGGACATACAAGCACACACACCCAGTGTGAGTTTCAAGCCACCAGGTCCGGGACTCAAATCGCAACCAACCACATGGGAGTCCAGCTCCTTAGCCACTACAGCACCAGCTGACCGAGCACTGCATTTTTACCACACCACTACTAACCTCTTCTTGAAAGACTTCATCGTCTCCCGAAAAGACCATAGCAATAATAGCGTTTTACAGATTGTGACTGCTCTTTAAATCAAAATACTTTCAAGATTTAAATTTTAATATTCAACTTGTCAATTAACCTGTAAGAGCACACTTCGGTGCCACATTCTCAAAGTTAAAACATCACAAATTTACATGATGATCCATAATGTTTCTGGCATGCCAGTTCTGACTGTGGTATCTTAAAAAAGCTTAGTTTTTAATTATAAGATTATTTATCATGTCGCAAAGGACGAAGTTGATCCACAGGCAAATCCAGATTTGAAGAGAATCCAAGACAATGATTGAAAAAAGTCAAATCTGAACTCAAAATATTCTGAGTTAGAAGAACACTGCTTTGATGAATCTTAGTTGAGAATTCTAGAATCTGAGGATCTTGGGAAATAGCGGCAGAATGAATTGTAATTCCTTTCCAAATCACTTTAACTGGGAATTGAGTGACCATACTGGCTGACAGAGGCCTTAGAGGAGACCCTAATCACTTCAAGGCAAAGAAGAGAAGGAGCAGATCAAAGGAAACAGCATATTTCTTCCCTTGATAAAAAGCAGTTAGTTTTAAGAGTTGCCCCCAACCAATGGCTTCTTGTGTTCCAATTTACTTAGTATTCTTTTTAATACCATGTACTCAAAGAGTTCTTTCCTTCTCAGGGAAATTCGGGGGGGGGGGGAATCATATTTAATTAACCAGCCAAATGAGTGAAAATTTCATTTGAAGTAAAATATTTTTGAAATATTTGGCTTAGTGCTACAACGCAATGTCTTCAGATTTTTATTTTTAAGTGGGTTTTCATATTCAATTAAATTCTCTGGCTTCAAAGCTACTTAAGAAACATTCTGAGCCAGAGATATTTCAGTTACCTTTAAACCCTCTGGGGAATGCCCCTCCAAAAAAATCAGGCCATTCTTTCTTGAAACTCATAAATGTCAATGCAAACATACACTGAAGGTTCATTTATCACATGGAAGTTGAGTGAACCTATGATTGGTAGTAACATGAATAGTAATAACTTCTGAATATGTTTCATATTTTTGCATGCTCCATAGTCTCCAGTATCAGTTTTTCTTTACCACTCCAGAGCTGGAATTTATTAAGGTATATTAAGGATAGCTCTGAGATTTATATTTCAAATATTTCTGCCAGTCTCCCATGCAAAAGCAAAAAATATATAAAGTATTCATCGGTGCTGATAATTCCCACCACTGCTGACAAATTTCACTGTTTTTTTCTTCTTTTTCCCAGCTGAGAAAATATTTTCTGTCGAACATCTGGCTAAGGAATGTTCAAAGTCCAGAAAGGTTTTGTGTATCATCTGAAGTGGATTTTTGAGGAAAAGTAACCTGGAGTGTTAAGTAGTTTCCCAGAAATGAATTTTCAGAGAAAATGCCCTACAACATTTTATGAAGTCAGAACACTTCCAAAATGGAAGAGGGCCATGTGGTGTTGCAGTAGTAACACACCGGGACCCACCTGGAAGCTGGATTCATGTCCAAAAGCTCCCTGGCCATGCCAGGTGCAGGGACACGTTCCTAGGGAGGACTGAAGGTAGGCCATGATGCAGACCCTGTCAGAGGTGCCTATCTCTCTGCTTTAATCTCTCTCCTTCTCTCTCTCTCTCTCTCCTGATGGAAGAAATAAATAAATAACCATTCTTACAAAGTGGAAGAGTGGAGGGCCAGCTGGTGGCCTAGAGGTTAAGGTAGCTGGATCCCACATGGCTGACCATGCAGTTCGAGTCTCAGACTCACTGGCTTAAGAAACACATCGGTCACGTGTGGCATGCATTCCCAAAATCCCAACAGGAGGGAGAAATGGAGAAGGGATAGTGGCATGACCATTCCCTGTGGGGAGTGATTTATCGTTTTCTTTTTCTCTTTCTCTCTTTCTCTGGTGAGGGCAGTGCCCTGTGTGCAAAATTTAAAATAATAATAAGTTGAAGAGTGCAATAAATGACTTTGGTATCATGATGCATTCTTGTCATTCTGACATTGAAATGTGCCATCATAGCTGTTCAATTTAGAGCCATAGACCTACGGACAGCCAACACTGTTAGATCTAAACAGTGGACATGCCAGGCTGGTACCAACAGCGGCATCATCTGCTCGTGACTGTACCTACCAGGTGACAAACAGGTAAAGCTCTCAGGCACAGAGTGAGAAAGCTCTTCCCTACCTATGTTAGTGCTTCATCCTGTTCATCCACATCCTGTTCATCTTGAGAGCCCCAGACCAGGCAATAAAGTGTTTTCTGAATTCAAAAGTATACACTTCATATCTTTTAGATCTAAAGACCAGAGAGATAATCTAGCCCAAACTTATGATGTGACAGACTATAAAACTGTGATAGGAAGTAAAACATTTTCCTAAAATTATACAGACAATAAGTAGCAGAATCTGAGCCCCTCTTTCTTTCTACCACGCAGTGAAGCTTCCTTTATTGTCACGGTCTCGTCTTCATGGTTAGCAAACGATTTGTTTTAGGTTTCCTATTAATTTCTGAAAGTGCTAAATATTCTTTTGCAGGGGGACCAACAGTTGGTGTAATGGCTATGTCAGTGGACTCCCATGTAGTTGACCATTGTTTGAGTCCCAGACCCGGTGGCTTAGCCAGGCACATGTGCATGCATACCTAAGATCCTGAGAGGAGAATGGAGGAGAAGGGATTGCAGCACAGCCATCCCCCCCCCCCCCCCCCCCGCGGGGGGGGGGGGGTCCCCCCCCCCCGCTGGGGAGGGTGTGATTTCTTGCTTTCTGTCTCTGTCTCTCTCTGTCTTTCTGGTGAGTACACGTACTCTATAGCAAAAACCTCTCCAATAAATAAATAAATAAATAATTTTGTTTTTGCAATGTACTTCATCGGACACTTTTTTTAAAATTCTAAAATGCTGATGTGAGGATCATGAAATGTGTATTAAAAACTGAGGCTGAAAACAGAGCTGCATACTGATGCACATGACATGGACAACCCCGGAACTGAAAGTAATGCCTACAGAGTCTCATCAGACAGAGCTTACACATTCATTTTCCTTTTCTTTCCCCCTTTCTTCTTTTTTCTTTGTAATAGTTTGACAAATACAGTCATTATCATGACCAAGGGAAATAATTCTTCCAGAAATGTGCAGTTTAGTTCCCATTATATTAGAAACAGGAATCGTAGCACTTTCTCTTTAAAAATGGCCATTTCTATCAGAATGGTGATAATTTTCCCATTTAGTGACCCAAAAATTGGATTTTTTTTTTCTTTTTCAGTTAGGTAAGCTATTCCTCTCCCAATTTTATAAAAGTAGAAAATAAATTTTCTCCTGTACAGCTTGGTGGATTGCATTTGGGCTTCAGCCTTTCTAAGGAAGCGTATAAGTATAGGCAGTTGCCTTAGAGGCTCGGGTTTGGATCCTGTAGATTCAGAAGAACAGCAGCTGGCTGATCCATTTCCTGTTTTATTGATAGCTTTAATGCCCAGATCCAGATTTCCCTGGTGAGACCTATATGAAACAACATTCTCACACTGTGTTCATATTTTCTCATTTTCAGAGTGGACAAAGAATGGACTATTATTAACAGAACCAAAGAACTGAGAACAATGTTAGTCTCACTCATGCAACAACCAAAACAAACAGGTGAACAGAGGCCCGGTCTCTGGGGAAGAGAGTTCCTAACATTCTGCCAGACCACTGCCTTCCATTTCTTCATGTCTCCTATTATTCAGAAACTGCAATAAATTAATTTGACAAATTATTCCTCTCAACAGTCTTATTTATTATCAACCTTTCTGAGAGGGTCTTAGCAAAGGATGCTTTGTCTGCCAATGACATGTTGAAGGCATCTGTGTAACAGATTCATTTCTTTAAGGGTCTGTGACAGTTGTTTTCATCAGGGTAGAGTGTGGAGTGCTAAGAGCTCTTCATTCTCCCAGAGTTCACACCACATTTGTCATTGTCAGTCTTTCTGATGCATTATGGACCTGTCCTCTCCCTACCCTCTGGAGTCCCCACCTCTGCTCTGAGAGGTGATCCAGTCCATACCACGTTCTATGCTGTAGAACATATACCTGCCCTTTACACATTTCATGGGTGCATTTTTCTTTTCTTCTTGAGAAATCTATTTTCCAGCGATCATAAAATAAAGTCAGAATACTCTTTAATGAATAAATGGGTTACCATATTTTTTCCTAAGTTTGTAAAAGCAGAAAACAAAAGTCCTCCCATCGTGCTGGGTGTACTGGGTCTGAGTTTTCAGCATAACCCATAACAATGAACAAACTTTTCAAGAAGGTATTGCCACAAGTACTAAAAAAAAAAAAAAAAAAAAAAAAAAAAGACTAATCTATTTCTAGTCTTGACCTCTTCATCTATTCTTCCCACTATAGCTAGTAATCTCTCAAAAATGCACATCTGAGCACATTATAAACTCCTGCTTAAATCCCTGCATAATTCACCACTTTTCTCATAATAAGCCTAAATTTTTAAGTATAATGTACAACTTTTTTTTTTTAGGTTTGTCCATAAGTTGTATGCTTACCAGAGAGAGACAAAGAGAGAGGGAAAGTGAAAAGTCACCCCCAGCAGGTGGCCACACTGCATTCCCTTCTCCTCCATTCTCTTCTGGGGACCCTAAGCAGGCAAGCATGACCGCCATGCCACCAGCTGGCTCCATACGATGCCCTTTTACAACCTGTGCATCAACCACCCAAAATGCATTCTGCTCACCTAATGGGTGTCTTGTATAATGACGTATCCTCTCTCTTTACTTCCAGGTCTTTGCAATCCAGCCCCTCTGCATTATTCTTTTCCATTGTCTCTCCTCCTTTGGGTGATCCATATTATTTATGACCATCTTATCTGCCTGTGCTTTGCAGAAGATCCTTGGTCCTCCAAGACTGGACTAACTGCCCATTGTCCTGGTATTTTCCCTATCATAATACCAAGCAATTTCATGGCCTATGTTCTTGGTCTTCTTCATTATTGTCTTAGTAGTCACTAAATAACTATTTCAGAATAAGGAATGAATTGAATAGATCACTAGATCCCTAGCCTTTAGTACAAAAATGGTAAAATGCAATCATTTGCTTACCACTGTAACATGAGAGTTTTACTTAATACTCTGCTAGTGGGAGTGGTGCTTACAGCATTTATTCTCACAGAACTTGCAATTTATAAGGAGATATGATAATTTATCTATAAAAATCATTGATAAATCATAGGAAGCACACAAGTATTGGATGCAAATGCTGTATCAACTGAAAAATAATTACTATAGTAGTTAGTAAAGAAAGGGCCTCACAAGTTGGGTCCATGGTGGTGGTTGCAGGAGTTAGGGGTGGAATCACAGAGGGAAAGATTGGGTCTAAAATGTGAAAGTCTAAAATACTTTAATATAAATTGAAAGGGGGCAAATTTGAAGAATCAAAAGATGCAAAGATAGAACTAGGACAGGAATGTTTTAGGCAGTAGAAACAAGAGAGGAAAGGGCCTGAAAGAAGCAGAGACATGTAGAGAAGAATAGGAAAGGTCAGAAGTTGAAGGTCAGAGGTGGATGGCAAAATCATATAGATCTCTAGGTCATTTCACGGTTTTGAGTGGAGGAGTAATAAGATTTACCTTATATTCATGTTTTAAAAGCATTTTTTTCAGTTGCTGTGCTGAAAATAAGCTATAGAATAGTTTAAAAAATAAACTTTAGCATAGAATCAGAGTCTTATCAGGAGGACTTGGCAATAATCCTTATATGTTGATATTGGCTCAGACTAGGGTGGTGGTAGTAAAAATGATGAAAAGCAGTCCGATCCTAAATAGCTGTTGAAGATAGAGTTTGTGAGTTTCCTTAACAAGTTGGAAAGAGGTGTGAAATTAGAGTCACAGGTGACTCCAGGATATGGAGTCTGAATCGTCGAAAGGATGGGTGTGCCACCATATGAAATGGGAGAAACTGACAGTGCAGCCGGTTTGGAGGGGATGATCAGGAATGATTTTGCTTATGTTATGTTTGAGACATTTGTGGGAATTTCAAGAGGTGAGCTATGACAGGAGATACAAGTGTGGAATTCAGAATACAAATGCAGCCTGGATATGAAATTGGGAATTATTAGTGTAGTGTTGCCATTTAAAGGTATGTGCTGGGCCAGCCCCATAGCATAGTGGTTAAGCACTGTGTAGAGGGAGTTGGTCCCACATGACCAATCAATGGTTCAAATCCCAATGCCATTGTTTTGAAACGTGCTGGACAAATGGAAAGAAAAAGATTGCTACATGACCAGGTCCCACTGAAGGATGCTTTATCTCTGTTCCTCTTCTCTCTCTACTTCTCTGGAAAAATAAAAATCTGTTTTTAAATTACATGACTGGCTGAGACCAGCAGTTAGCATGATGGCTATGTCACTGGACTCCCATGTAGTCGACTGTGGTTCAAGTCCCAGACCCGGTGGCTTAAACTCAAGCAGGGCACGTGTGTGTGCATGCCCAAGATCCCAAGAGGAGAATGGAGGGGAAGAGATTGCAGTGTGGCCATCCTCGCTGGAAGGTGATTTCTTGCTTTCTGTCTCTCTGTCTCTCTCTTTCTAGCGAGTGCACATGCCCTATAGTAAAAACCTCTCAAAAAAAATTATATGACTGGGTTATAACTGCGTATATAATTTATACATATGTATAAATATGTATATATACTGAGTAAAGTATGTCTGTCTATTCCTAGAATAAAGCAATCTTCCTATAACCAATGCTCTTGAACAGTATAGAACTCATGATAATATAAATAAATCCAGTTATAATAATCCCTAGTTATAAACTGGGAACTATAAATAATATACCTTAGAAAATAAATATGTATTTCCTTTTCCTTAAGGTATTGGCTGGGAATGGAAACAAGAATTTACAAGGGTAATACAGCTCTCCAATGTTTAATGTATTCCTGGCAGGATTCAAGTCAACATTAAAAGCATGCTATTCAGACCTAATTCTTATTCCCACAGAGCTGGAAGAAATGTAATAAATGCTTTCCATTCCTATTATAATAAGCATCAATTATAGTAACAATGATGTTTGTTGCTGGGGTTAGGACTCATAGGCTGCCTTTTTTAAAAGGCGCCAGGCAGAGTTCTAAATGTTTTATGCTTTGTAACTCATTAACTTTCACAACTCTATGAAAGAAATAATAGTATTAACAAAGAGGGTGAGAATAAAAAGTCGCATTTGAACTCAAGCATTTTGACTTCAGAGTCCACTCACTTTACCATAATTTTTGTTTGTTTGTTTGTTTGTTTGTTTTCTTTTCTTTTCTTTTTATCAGAGGACACCACAATTCCTTTTCTTCTCTCTGTCCTATCCGGATTTCGGCCCAGACACATATGTCCCATGCACCCATACACCCAGTGTGTTTTTCAAGCCATTGTATCCAGGACTTGAACTGCATGGTCAGCCATGTTGGATCCAGCTCCAACGACTACCAGGCCACAGGCTTGCTCCCTGAATAAGGCTCTTAAGGTAAACACTCATCACCTTGTATCAACTTGCTACAATAAATTTCAAAGGTGAATTTATTCTTCTAGAGTGATAAAATATTAAACCAAATAACTGAGTGCCCAGGATTGGAGTCAGAGAACATAGACACTCGAATAGCTGCTCGTGCCCTCTACCCACGTGCTCCTGAACAGTTTAACTATCTTGACCTTGATTCCTCCTGTGCGAACTAGGGTGACAATGGCACCAATCTCAACCTAACTGTGAGGGATTAGGGCAAATGTATTTGGGAATGGTACTCTGCAAATTGTGAAGTACAAATCTAAATTATCTTCTAGCATCTGATACATGGCAGGAAATGCTCCAGGAAAAAAATGTCTTTCGTTACGACGACACTGGCCCCACACCTTAGAGCTGTATGGTGCCATGCCCGGTCCCAGAGGCTTCCAAGAGGCCATATCTTAGGCCTTGCTCATGTTTATTTCCTCTGTCCTTAACTTCTGTCTCTATATACTGTCATCATTCATTATGATTCGGGTCTGAAATTGTTCCCAAGGGCCAATTACCCCCATATGCCTACCTTAAACCCTGCATCTTGATAGAGACTCAAAAGACAGCCTTAATGACAAGACTGTGAGCCAGGACCTATGGGTTGCTTCAGTGCTTGTTCTTGCTGATGTTGTTAGTTTGTTTGCTACAGGGTCCCTGTCCTCACAGACAGAGACACACAGGTGGGGGGGCTGATGAAAAAGCACTCCCTGGGGGAGGGGATGTCCATGCTGCAATACCTTCTCCTTCATTCTTCTCTCAGGATTTTGGGCACACGCACATGCATATCCAACATGTTTATCGAGCTGCTGGGTTCAGGACTCAAATTTCATGGCTGGGCATGTGGGATCCAGTTACCTTAACCACCACACCACTGGCTGATCCAGAAGCTTCCAGTTTTAAGCTACTTGCCTGGATGACATGTCTCAAAGTCTTTCAGGACACAAGATAGAGAACAATTATTTCTGAGAAAGTGGAACAGTGACAAAATTAAAAATTGACATATTAAAAATCTTTGTAAGGCTAATTTTTAAAAATTTATTTATTTTTAATTTTTTAATATACATTCAATCACATTATTCAACTTTTTTGCTCACCAAGGAATTTTCTTAACAATTCCATCTGAAGGGACCTCTCTGTGTTGGTTACAAGGTCTTTGAGGATATAGGATCATGGCTACCAAAGGCGAGGGCTGAAAGCAGTAATTTCCCCTACTAGGGGCTGAGGTATTTAATAAGAAGCTGCTCTGCCAGGTTGAACATTGTGAACTGACTTAGACTGAGAGCTAGTGACTAAACTCTCATTCTCTGCTCAGACAAAAGTTAATTTGTATTTGACAAGATTAGCAGGGGGTGAGATTTCCCAAGAAAGCTGAGCAAAGCAATAATGCTTATCTGTCATCTTTTTCAAGCCTAAAACCAGTATAAATAGTATTCCTTGCCCCCCATATGACACTGTGACACTGAATTCTGCATTATTTTTCTGTATGGAATCCCATTAGGGAAATTCTCAAAAGAAGAAATGAAAGATACAGAATCACTGCTGTTGCAGCCATTACTGACTTCGGTAAGTTTCAAAGCCATGTTTCACAGGGAGCATAACATAACCTTTTCCATAAGCACTGTTTCTGGTCTCAGTGGTACTACAAGTGAAACTAGCTCATATATTTCTGAAAAACAATCCACAGAAAGGAGAGAAATGACACAGGAAAAAGTCTTTTTCTCTCTAAAATGTGTTGGAAAAAATAAAATGGAAGCAGAACTGTTTTCTGCTCATGGTTCTTTGAAATTGGTTAATATGTTGAGGGCTCTTCTCACTTTAGAAAAGCCTCTGAGTATTGTGTTTGAGAAGAACAAATGGTCCAATTATCCCAACTAAAGCTTTAAGTCACCATCTGGTACAGTTTGTGTTAAGACATTAAAGAGTCTTACCAAAAATCTATGTATGATAACATGCAATACTAGGAAGATGAAAGAAGGCTTCTTTTTGTTTTTGTGATAATTAAAAAATCAAAGTATAAATAATCTTTGAAAAATTCCTCAGAGGCCCAATTGCCAACCTTACCAGTAGACACCAAGCATATCCTTCCTCAAATACAAATCCAGAGAGTGCTTTTAATTATCCAATAAGAAGCAGAATACTCAGGCTTTACCCAAAGGTACATCAGTAAGTGCAAAAGCACAGTTTTAGTAAAATAATTAGAGTTTTAAATATTCATTTAGGCCCTTCTTTGTTCCATTAACATATGCAGATTTAGATCTCTAAAAGACTTTGAAAATATTCTCTAGCTCCCTATCCCCACCTTTCACCTCCACTAAATATTAATTTACAGAGAAGAATGTGGCAGTCCATATCGCTGTCAAAGGGAATCAAGAATCCTCTTGAATGCTTGTTTGTTTGTTTGATTAACTTTCTTAAGCAGCCTTACAAAGATATTGTAGACATACAAATCAACTAATCAACTGCACTAAAACATACAATCTGAGAAGTTTTCAACTATCATAAAAGTCAAGATAGTAAAATTTTTCATGGCCTTTTTTTGGGAGAGGTTTTTGTTATAGGGCGCTTGCACTTGCCAGAAAGTCAGAGAGAGACAGACAGAAAGTGAGAAATCACCCCTCCCTAAGGGGGGGATGGCCACGCTGCAATCTCTTCTCCTCCATTCTTCTCTTGGGATCTTGGGCATACAGGCACACCTGCCCGGTGTGAGTTTAAGCCACTGGGTCCGGGACTCAAACCGCAGCTGACTACGTGGGAATCCAGTGACATAGTCATTACACCAACTGCTGGTCCCTCATTGCCTCTTTTTAATTTCTTCCTTCCTCCTTCTCTGTCCCTCTTCATTCCCAAGCAACCATTGATCCGTTTTCTGTCACTACAAATTAATCTTTAATTTATGGGATTCTCTGCATTAATTTTTAAAATTTATTTATTTTTACATTTAAGCACTGTACATTTTTACAGCATACACAATTAATTTTGCCATCTTGAATACACTGCCTATTGGTCCAGTCAGAGATATTATCATACTCATTATTATCAGCAATTTTCCATTTTGGTGTCCTTTGATTGTTTTGCTTTTTTTTTTCTTTTCACCTTGATTTCACCTCCCTCCCCAGTGCCCACCCTTCTCTTATATTCTTTAAGTTGCTATTATTTTTTTTTCAAGAAAAGCAATTTTAGCTTTAATGAATCAAAATTTTTAAAAAATGTTAAGAAAAAATTGTTTAAGACTTAAAGCCAGGAAAAAGGTTAGGATTCTGTTCAAACAGTAGGTAGACACTAGAAACTCAGAAAACAAATATGAACAGAGTTAAAGTCTACTAACAGATGCACTACAGTTTTCTTCTGAAACATTTTTGTCTCTCTGTACCCCTTTTACCAAAGAGAACCAAAAAATTTCCAATAAATAAGTTGAGTCTCAATTTTGTCTGTTATTTACACAAAGTCCAATAAGAATACCAATTGATTTCGTTGGCTTTTCTGGAAATTTTTATAAGGAACTTCAGATTAGACTCTTTAAAAAGCCTCCCAAAGCTACTGAGCCAAGTCAGGGATTTGTTATGTGACTGTGCATTTAAGTACCTGTACTGGGAAGTTTTGGGGACTTGTCAGGAAGTGACATTCTTTACTTACCTGCCAGGCAGAACTGTTTATGGTACCAGGCTCTTTCCAAGAACTTCTGTTGGCTTTCTTGCAATCAACATTAGTTCCTTAGCTTACTGGTCATATCTTCAGAAATGACATTCCATTTAAAGCCCTGGCAATAACCAGTATTTCCAATTTCTGATGCAAGGCAACAGGTATTAGTGAACTTATCAAAACCCATACTATCACAACATAAGAGAGAGTACTCATAAATACTTTACAATTTCAAAGGGGTCAGGAAGGGAGAAAAGTTTATGTTTAAATTTCATTTACAAAAAAAAGAGAAAAGATAAGGAAAATTTTAACAAATTGACAAAACAAACAACCACTCAAAAGAAAACAAAAATCCTTATATTGCCAAAGCTAACAACCACTCAAAAGAAAACAAAAATCCTTAAATCTGGAAAACAAAGCATAGAAGGAAATCAGTAATGTGTTAGTCAAAAGTCATGAAATTCTATTTCATCATCAGTTCTGTCTCATGTACTTAATCTGTCTTCTGTTGAGTTTGCAATGTTACTATGGTCTGATATTTTCATTTAAATCCTGGGAATTCAGAAATATGATCTCCAAGTTATCAAAAACTATATACAAGGGTATTTGTCAGAGTCTTTTTCACTAATTTTCTTAAAAGAGGCAAATTTTTTTGTTGTAGCCTATCATCAAATGCTTTAGAAAGAGCTTAAGAATAAAACACTTAACTATGGACAATGAAACAAAATGGCTATGGTTGGAGAGCTGATTTTACCATGACTCAAGATTGACAAATGCGATTATTTCTGTGACAAATTACAGCAGAGCTATTTAACATTACAAGTATGACTAATAAAATACTCTGACATAACAGATATTTAAGAACATCATACAATTTGGGAACATTGATTGACACAAATTTCTATACACAGAGAGCTAAACACCATTTCATATTTGACAATGTTTCTCATATAATTTCCCAATGATTAGTGTGTTTCAGTCTATCTCTCCTTTTAGATCTAACAATCTTTTCTACACATATCTGAGTACTCCTGCATTGGGTACATAGATATTTATAAGTGTTATATCTTCTTGATGAATTAGTCCTTTTTCTACTACCTAATGCCCTTGTTTGTCTCTTCTTACAGTTTTTGTCTTAAAACCTATTTTGTCTGAAATCAGACAACTCCAGTCATTTTTGGTTTCCATTCACATGGAATACCTTTTTCCAGTCCTTCACTTTTAATCTATGTATGTTTTTATCCATGAGGTGCATTTCTGGTGGGCAACAGAGAGAAGGTTTCTGTTTTAATCCATTTAACCAGTCTGTGTCTCTTGATTGGTGAATTCAACCCATTAACATTCAACATTATTATCAATATTTCCAGATTTGTCCCTATCATTATGTTAGCTAGTTTCTTGATTGTTTTTTATTCTCTTGTTTCTATCTGTCTTTCTTTAACTCTCCTGGTATAGACTCCCTTCAGAACCTCTTGAACAGTTGGTCTGGTATTGGTAAATTCTTTCAGGTTTTGCTTATCTGAAAATATTTTTATCTTTCTTTTCCCATTTGAAGGATAATCTTGCCAGGTATAGTAATCTTGGTTGAGATTGTTTTTCTTTTAACACTTTGAATTCTTTCCTTGATTGCATTGTTTCTGCTGAGAGGTTCAATGTTAGCCTGATGGGATACCCTTTGTAAGTAGCTTAACATTTCTCTCCTGCCATTTTTAGTATCTTGTTTTTATCTGTGATTTTGGTCATTCTGGTTATGATGTATGGGGAAAAGGATCTTCTTGGGTTGATTCTATTTGGGGTTCTTTGTATTTCTTGGGTTTGGATGTTTGATTGCTTTTTCAAGGTTGGGAAGTTTTCTGCAAGTATTTCATGGAATAGACCTTCTGTACCCTTGTCTAATTCTTCACCTTCTGGAATACCTATTTGAATATCTAAGTTAGAAGTTTTATTTTCCAACTCAGAAATTCTGTTTTCTGTATGGTCCAATCTACTCTTAATACTTTCAACGGAAGTCTTGGTTTCCTGTATTACTGTCTCCATCTCTAGGAGTGCTGGTTGATTTTATGTTATGGTGTCTATCTCCTCCTTCAAATCTTGGAAAGACTCCCTCATCTCTGTCAACATGAACATTCTGAACTCTATTTCTCACATTTCTTCAAATTCCTTTGTGCCTGGTTTCTAGCCATCTAGTGCTTATCCACTACTACCTGCTTTTCTGTTGTTGATTCTATATTTTTCTGGTCTCTTCAGACTAGGCGTACCTCAAGCTAACCTGGAGATTTTTTAGGTGGAAGAAGGAAAAGGAGTCACACAGTGCAAAGTTGCCACATGGATCAGAAAACCATGAAGTCGCAGAATATTCCTGGGATGACTTGAGAGTCAGGAAGAAACCTGGAACGGTCTCCTTCTCAGCTTCCCTCACAAACTGCCACTTCTCTCTGGTTGGTGGCAGCACAGACTCTGATGAAAATGGTGGTGGACAAATGTACCTGGCATGAGTTGGGATGCAGGAAGCATCCTGGAGCAGTCTTCTGCAATGGCTTCCCTCACCAAATGCCACTACTCTGTCTAATTTATGGAATTTTCTATAATTGAGTCATAACAGTATGTAATGTATTAATGTGATTTTTTATCTAGCTTTTTTCACATAGCCTCATACTTCGAGATTCATTCATGTTGCATAGTTTGTTCCTTTTATTGTTGAGTAGTGTCCTATAATATGGACATGACAAAATTTGTTTATCCATTGGCATATTTCTAGACTTTTGACTTCTTTCTAGTTTTTGACTATTTGAAATAAAAACATTGTCA
This sequence comes from Tupaia belangeri chinensis, assembly GCF_000334495.1. Lineage (NCBI taxonomy): Eukaryota > Metazoa > Chordata > Mammalia > Scandentia > Tupaiidae > Tupaia > Tupaia belangeri. The sequence continues at coordinate 7,872,230 of NW_006160040.1, read as the reverse complement.
ATTTTGTGTACAAGACTTTGGATATATGCTTTTTATTTCCTTGCATAAATTCCTGGGCATGGAATGGTGGAGTCACATAATAGAAGTGTGATTAGATTTTTGAGACACTGCCAAGAAATTTACCTAAGTAATTGTACCATTTATATCCCACCAGTAGTGTATGAAAGTTCTAGTTACTTTACATTCTCCCCAATACTTGGTACAGTCAATAATTTTAATCGTAGCCATTCTAGTAAGTATGTCCTGGGGCCACATTATGACAGTGTGAATATCATAGTCCACCAGACCTACGCTTTGGAATCATGGAGCTGGGAACATTCTCCATGCAAGGACTCTGAGTATAAATCTACTTCTCATGTGTACTTCATGTCTTGTGGGCATTTGGTCCCTCTGCTACAAGCCCTTCCACAATGCACTCACTTCTCACACCAGGCTTACTGCCTCTACCTTCCAGCTCCTGAGCCCTTTGCTCCATCATTTTTCTCTCTCAAAGGAAAATGCTGTAATTATTCTCCTGCTCTTAAACATGAACACATTTCCATATCAGCACATAGAGATCTACTCCACCTGTTTGAAGAGCTACCTAATATTTCACTCTATGGACGTCCTTTAATGGATTTAACCTCTCTCCTTTGATGGGTATTTCAATATTTTTTTCATATTTCTGCCATAACATAAATCCTTTTTATGCCTTTTTACTTACATTAAATTTCTATTAGTCAGGTAGTACGTATTTGTTTTGGGTGCTTTCCTAGTCTCTCATTCCATGCTTGTTCCCCACATGTAAAGAAGCATGAATTAAATCTTCAGAGTTGATGGCAAACATGCCACTTACTGAGGAGAAAAGGCAGCTAGCTAAAGGGAAGTGAGTGCTCTCCTGAATCCCCAGTGCCCTCACACTGCTTCCTTGAGAGGGAGAGTGGCTTGGTGGGAAAGGCTTGGAGTCACATCTAAACTCAAAGTTGGTTCCGTCTCTAATTACCTTTGCCCCTTTCAGCAAGTGCCCTCACTACTCTGGGCTTTGCCTTGCATATCGTCAAATGGGATAACTAGCACAATATTCACATAAATTACATCCGGTATTGTTTGGGTGCCAAGAAATCAAAAGAGGAGCTAACCTTAGTGTCGGGACTAGTGCTAGAAGCACCCACTGAGGCAGGCATTTGCCTTTCTATTTCCAGACTTTGGAAAGTTGGGTGGATATACCTGAAAAGTTCTTAGAAGACTCAGGGGACTCAGAGCAGCCAACTGGTGCCGAGTACTACTTTCACCACCACTACATTTTGATCTACATCTCACTGCAGAAGAACATCAGTATGAAGGATTGGACCTCAAACTCCATAGGAGTTTAATAAACATTACCTTCTTCCTATGTATTATGAAGGTCAATTTCTTGTATAGTTCTTTTATTAGTCGTTTTGTGTCCTAGACACAAAATTTTTATTTATTGTACATTTGATGTAGGCAAACTAGAGGTATGATAAACTGTGAGAAAAAAATGGACTATTTTTATGATGGAAATTTCACTCATTGTGAATTTTTATAGAAAACCAAATCTATTATCTATACCAGAAGAAAAAAAATATATATATATGTATATACATATATATATATATGTATATACATATATATATATATTTGATCTCCTATTGCATCATCAGAAAAGTCAGGATGTATTTTTCTGTCTTTCTATCCAAAAATGTGTCACAACTTTTTCAACAATTCAATATTTCTATCACTGGTACTTCTAATTAATAATTACATTAGAGCCTCATACTAAGGCTAGTGGGAGGAACAAAAGAATAATGAAAGTGTTTTAGGCTTTGAGTCTTCAGCTAAGAATCAAGCACTCTAGGTGAGTGAGGATCAGTGGCTCTGACAAGCCAATGGCTGCTCCCAAGGAATGAAGAAAGCCTTTGCATCTGATTTAGTTGCAAGGAAACCCATTTATCCCTGCAGCTCTCAGCATCACGCCTTGCAGATAGGACCCTCAAGAAAAGCCTTGTTAAATGAAAGTGAACCCTTGATCGAATCCTAGCAGAGTAAAGATACAAATTAGAATGCTTTCTCATATCCTGATTTTTCACTCTGTTCTAAAGTGGGAGCCAAGGAAAACTGGAGTGAGAGACAGAAAAGAGCAGTGATGAGCTCAAGGGGGAACTCACCAAACAAACTAGATCATTATACTGCACCGTGGGTGTTACACGCACAGCAACCTATAAGGTAAGTGTCTAGTTTAAAACCTGCTAAAGGGGCCAGCAGATGGCATAATGGTTACATCGCTTGACTCCCCATAGTCAACCACAGTTTGAGTCTCAGACCCAGTGGCTTAAAACTCACGCCAAGTGTGTGTGTGTGTGTGTGTGTATGTGTGTGTGCATGCGCACGCGCATGCCCAAGATTCTAAGAGGAGAACGAAGGAGAAAGGACTGCGGCATGGCCATTCCCCAGGGGGGGGGGTGTGTGTGGGGGGGTGATTTCTCACTTTTTGTCTCTCTGGTGAGCACACACACCCTATAGCGAAAATCTCTCTTTAAAAATTTTTTTTAAAAACAACCTGTTAGAACTAACAAACCTCTGTTCATACTTCCTTTCCTCCTTTTCTGCATGGCCTGTGTCTCATGAAGTGAAGTCAGTGCACTTCCCTCATTCCCACAGGTGGCCCTGAAGCCCTCAGGATGGGTTTGCTTCCTTCAACATCATGGCCACAGGGTCACAGTAACAGTTGTCAGCCTGGAAACAAAATGGGTGGGTTTCTTCATTGAACTAAGCTCTGGCAATGTTCTTATTGCAATCACTTTGCCCTTGCAAGATGTGTTGCTCTCATCCAGTAACTGGTAGACTGTCTCGAACAGCTTTTGCTTCTTTAATTAGGCACGTTTCTTACTGCGGGGCTAATGTTGGCTTCCCATTGTCTCAGCTAATAGGTTTTTAATATTTTAAATCCTCAGGTTTGTTTTTCTTGGCCTTGTTCCACTAAAATTAATTTTTCCCTGTGATGTGTTTGCTATGGTAGTGAAGGCTGAGGCAAAACCCAGGGCATTGCAGAGATACAAACCAGCCCCAGGATGTGGCCGCTGGCCAAAGGAGTCCAGGTGTTTTGAATTAGAAATGGAATGAACTGTGTTTCTGGCGTGGGATTCCCAGATCAAAATGAACTTTGGGCTAATGAAGTGAGAAATGACTGCATCCAGCAAGGTTAACCGAGCAGTTTCTGCCTCTGGAATGGTTGTGTCAGCCTGCAGTGCCCGTCAGCGTTCCACATCTAAATAACCTATGGCTTTTCTAGTTGCTATAAACATGATTGTTCAGGCCTCCTCCTCTCAGCTATTTTCCTAGTCTCAACTCACATGACCAATAGGATAGGAATGTAGTAAGTTGGCTATTCTCTAGGCATCCCGAAGTCCAAAAAGGAAGAAAGGCTTCCAGGTACTTTCTAGAGGCAATACGTGGATTTAAATGGTCTTTAAGGATATGAACACATTGAGTGTGAGCACACATATTATCTCAAGAGTATTATGTCCATTTCATAGCTAAGAGATGCAAGAGATTTACTGTTGTCGCCAAAGATGAGACAGTTAAGTACTGGCCAGACTCAAAAATAAAAGGCATGTTTTCTAGCTGCAAGATGATAGTCTCATTTTCTTTCTCCTCAGTCTTTCAAAGCCCTTTCAATGTCTCTATTCTTTTATTCTGAAGATAATAGCTACATGAAATGTTACAGAAGCTTTTGTAAAAACTCTCTTACTAAAGATAGCGTGTAAACACCTAAGTAAAAGACTGGCATGCCAATTATAAATATGGCCACACCGAGGATTGGAAATGGAGTGCCTTTAACTCAGATCATGTAATCGTGGATGCTCTTGAAGGCCTATTATGTAAACAGGCATTGTCCTAAGAGCTTCTACTAACTCACTCACTCGTCACACAACCCTACAGAGCAAATACTATGATTATTCTGATTTTAGATTACATTGCTAGTGAGTAGTAGAGCCAGGATTTGAAAACAGACAAACCAATGCCCAAGTGTGTATATTAAGCTGTTTTATGCAGGTTCTTAGTATTTGATAAATTTAAATAGGCATCAATATTCTTTGCCCAGGAAAATAATCGTCCAATCTAAAAATGCTAAGATACAACATAATATTCTGTATAATATTTTTTTGAAATGTCTATCTGCTCAAATTCTGATTATAATTTACCTCTGGGAAGCATTTAAAATGGAAATATAAATTAGCACTTGATCTCAAATCATGGTTGGAGTCAACATTAGTTAATATCCTTGAATTCACTGGGACCAGTAGGTGGCATAGCAATTATGTCACTGGACTCCCACATGGACAACCACAGTTCGAGTCCCGGACCAGGTGACTTGAAAATCATACCAGGTGCATGTGCATGCAGGTCCAAGATCCCAGGGGCAGAATGTAGGAGAAGGGATTGCAGTGTGGGCCACCTCCCCAAAGAGTGATTTCTCATTTTCCCTCTCATTGTCTCTGTCTCTCTCTCCAGCAAGGAAAAAAAACTCTAGATAATAATAATAAAACAAAACAAAAAAATACACCTGGGCCAAATTCTGTGAATAAAATAGAAGATTACAGAAATGTCTAGTGTTTCACAGATCTTTTCTAAAGTTATTCTCATCCTTTGTCAAACTGAATCCAAGTCAATCTGTTGACTAGCATACAGAATTTAATGTTTACTTGATTAAAATTTTTGCCATAAACTAAATAATTGGTTTTCACTCTTGAAATTATATTGTTTCTATATCTTATCTCTGTTTGTACTAATCAACTCATTAACAAAAATAAAGTGTGAATTATAAACTTTGGGAATTTACTCAAGTTTATAGAAAACAGATCATCCTATTTGAGAGGTTAAATGATTAAGTTTCTAAGAAAAGTACCCAATGAAATCATTCTCTGCACCTGCAATCATTCAATTATTTAAAATAAAATTTATAATATCCCACAATAGAGCCATGATTATATTCTCATATTTATAGACTATGACCCATGGAGCTTAAGGAAAATTTCTTTACATCTGTTGGAAGCCTATAAACATTAGATTGATATTTAACTATCCAAATGGCAATAAGTTCATCTCAGTTTTACTAAATAGTGTATTTATAAATCACAATGACTGATCCTCATCAAAAGGAAAGAAATCCTCTGACTTGTGACTTAACTCTCTTTCAAAAATTTATTTTTAGACAATTTAAAACCATTTTTTGAGATACAAAAGTTGGTCTTCTATTACTTCTTTCTTTCTTTCTTTCTTTTTTTTTTTTTTTTTTTTTTTTGAGTTTTTTTTTCTTTAGGGCAAAAGTGTCCAACTGGAGAGAAGGAGAGACAGAGGCAGTGAGAGGGAAAGTGAGAAGTCACCCCCCAGGGAGATGGCCACACTGAAGACCCTTCTCCTCCATGCTCTTCTCAGGATCTTGAGCAACACGCCCAGCATGAGTTTAAGCCACCAGGTCCAGGACTTGAACAGCGGTCCACTACATGGGAGTCCAGTGACATAGCCATTATGCTAACTGCTGGCCCCTCCTAATAAAGATGACTTTCTTCTGGAGACACTGGTTTGTAACTTAACTTGAATTTTAATGACATGTGCAATAAAGGAGAATCAAACGCATGATTGAAAGGATAAAACTAATGCTTTATTTAGATGTATGCTGTTTATTTTCACAGAAATATATCTCCTTTTCTGTATAAAGTATGTTTATCACCATACAAGTAGCCATTTACATTAAAAAATGGATGAATCTACATACATATTAAGGTTCTATATCAGTTTCTACTGCAAAACATGATGATTAGCAAGACATTGCAAAGATAATTACATTCCAATCTCCAAGGCGCAATTACCTGTTGTAATGAAACGAATAAAACCTTTTAAGGATCATATCTGCATTCACATCTAAGCCTCCTAACTTGCTAGCAGTGTGACTTTTAACAAAGAGCCTAGCCTCTCTGAGCCTCAGTTCCTATACTGAATACTTTCTACTTATCTTTCCAGATGTTCTTTAAACTTCTCCTCACATTACATGCAAAAGCGAATTTGGGGGCCAGCCGGTGGTGTGGTGGTTAAGGCACTGGACACTCCCATATGGCCCACCAAGGTTCAAGTCTCACATGTGTTGGCTTGTTTTTCCAGTTTCCCTCTCTCTCTTTGTCTCTCTCTAGTCAAATTAAAATAAATGAATGAATAACTGAAATTAATAAAAGTGAATTTGTTATATGCTACAAAATAGATTGTTAACATCCTGGGCTTAAAAAGCAATATGATATCCCCATGTTACAAAGACTTGAATAAAAAAGTGTTGGAGACTCAGGAGGAATCCTGCTTTACCACCAGTCAGGTGTTCAGTTTTCCAGTCACACAATACCCAGTTATATATATAAATAGATTCCTATTTACACAGGCAGCCTGAAGAGGTGCATAAAAAAAAAAAAAAAAGAGAAATTACTCTCTGAGATACATTATTTCCAGATATTGGTAGCATCTTACTATAGATCATAAGTTAAATAAGAAACTTCCTCGGGACCAGCAGTTAGCGTAATGGCTATGTCGCTGGAATACCACGTAGTCGACCGCGGTTCGAGTCCTGAACCCAGTGGCTTAAATCTCACACCGGGCGCATGTGCGTGTGTGCCCAAGATCCCGAGAGGAGAACGGAGGAGAAAGGATTGCGGCATGACCATCCACCCTGGGGGGTGATTTCTCACTTTCTATCTCTATGTCTCTCTGTCTGTCTGGCGAGCACACGCGCCCTATAGAAAAAAAAAAAAAAAAACCTCTCCAAAGAAACTTCCACTGTTTCTTATGATCAAGAAATATTAAATGGGCTTTTTAAAAGAGAATATTCTGGCTTTAGAATTCAACCAAGCTAGTCATACTTCAAGTTAAGCATGTATATTGATATATTCATATATATTGACTTACCACTTTATAGCAAAATATAGAATTTTCTATTTTATATATAACATTATTTGTTCATTTTGACCATGTTTTGCACATACTGCTACTCATTCATATTTTTTTATTTATTGAAAAACTATATATAATACTTTTTAGTTGCCAGAGAGCATGTGTGCTTGTAAGAGAGAGACAGAGAGAAGGGGGAGAACCCCCCGCCAAAGTTTGTTCTTGCTGTAACCACGTCTCTATTTCATCACACTGTTGGGATCTGGGACATACATCCACATGTGCCAGTGTGTTTTTCAAGCCACCGGGGCCAAATTTTGAACCATGGTCAACCATGTGAGATCTGGCTCCCTTAACCATCACTCTATGGAGTTGACACCAAAATACTTCTTCTATGTTTAGCATATTTGATAGAAAATCGCTTTCATAACTTTACAGATCATCCAACTCATTACAGCAATTACTCACTATACATTAGTTTGAGAAATCTTCTTACTATCTCCATTTCAGAAATAGGGTTGATTTAATAACCATTGCAAGGAATTATGTTTAAATAGACAAATATTCAAAGAATTCTGAGTTGGTTCATATTCTCTGAACTGAAAAGGAGTATTTTAAAAGAGAACTACAAAAGAAAGGAAAACACCTACCTTATTTCTAGGTCAATGGAAAAGTACATTCCTTCTTTACACCACACGGATACAGTAATAGTTAAATGTTCATCAAGCCTAGAATGGTACTAAGCATTTCACATGCACTACCAAATTCAGTCTTCATAACTCCAAGATAGTATAAATGAGGACTTACATTTAATAGAAAACCTTAATGATATTGACAACTAACAACTAAATGATGATGTGGCTTCTGCCTGTAACAAGAGATCTGAAACTCTGACCCCACGCTGATGCCATGCTTCATTGTACCCAGTGACCCCCATCTCCTTCCAGATGCCAGTGTGGTCTACAACCTCCTGTGTCCAAGGCGAATTGGAGTGCTAGCCATTATATCCATCTTCTAGGTAATAACAAATGGGGAGAAAAGGAGAGAGACAAAAAGGCACTGAAGGTCAAAGAAAAGAGGCCCCAGCAAGACAAGACTTTGCCAAAGGTGCTTCTCTCTCTCTCTCTTTTGTTCTGTATGCAAATAAAACAAATAACAATAAATGGAAAAATAGATATTTGGCTAGGCATGAATAAAATAAATAATAATAATTTTTTATTTAAATTTATTTGTTTACGTTCATTCACTGTACATCATCACAGCATACAAAATGAGATTTTCCATCCAGAGTACACTGTATATTGTCTCAATCAAGCACATCAACATAATAACATACTGGGGCCGACAGGTGGTGTGGAGGTTGAGATGCTGGATCTCACATGGCAACAGCATGGTTCAAGTTCAGGATCCAGAGACAAGAAAATCATGCTGGGAGCATGTGTGTGTACTCAAAATCCAGAGAGGAGATTGGAGGAGAAGAGATTGCAGTGTGACCATTTCCCCGAGGAGGGTGATTTCTCACCTTATCTTTCTATCTGTCTTTCTCTGGCAAGTGCACACACCCTACAATAAAGTCAAAACTGCATAAAAGTTATATTCAAAGAAAAGTTCCATTATTCCACCCTGTTCCCACACCTACATCCTGCAGGTCATAATAAATTTCACTTGTTTCTGGTTTATTCTTCTTGTCTCTCTTTAAAAAAATATATATATATATATATCCACACATATTTCCTTTTATCTTATCCAAAAGATAGCATGTTAAATATATTTTTCTTTTATACCTTCTCATCTTTCTTTATTCTCTTAATCATCTTAAACCTTTTTTAAAGTAAAATACTTTTTAAAAAATTAAATTAACCATTTGCTCTTTTTTATTTTCAATCATGTTTGATTTTATATTTTTTTTAATTCTGCCACTACATGAACTCTGCCCAAGCATGTCCTTCTTAAGTGTAGTTAGATTTTCTCTGTATTATAGCATCTATTTAACGCTATTTGTGTCTCAGTCACTGCCCACATTAATCTTGACACATGTTAGAAGTTCACTGGGAAGCTCCATGGCACAGAAAATCTACCAGTAAGATACTATTTTTGTTTCCAGTAAGAAATACAGCAAAAGAGCAGTGGATAATAATTGAGTTGTAGACTTAGTTCTTCCATTTTCAACTTAGAAAAGTGACTTTTTTCATTCAACCAGCAGTTACTAAATGTTCATTTTGTGTCCAGCAATAATTTTACATTTCTCAGTATACTTTCACTAATGTAATAAATTATTCTTTCATTTGGACTTAGATCAGATATAATAATACCGCAGTCAGGATTTTCATCCATATTTATAAATGAGATCCCTCTACTACAAGACTTAAAATCCAAATTACTCCAAGGTCCATATTGTTTAGATGGGATATTTTTTTGGGGGGGGGGTTCTTTTTTCTTTTTTTTGAGAGGTTTTTGTTATAGGGCACGTGCGCTCACCAGAAAGACAGAGACAGAGACACAGAAAGCGAGAAATCTCCCCCCTAGGGGGGATGGCCACGCCGCAATCCATTCTCCTCCATTCTCCTCTCGGGATCTTGGACACGCACGCACAAGCGCCTGGCGTGAGTTTAAGCCACTGGGTCCGGGACTCAAACCGCGGTCGACTACATGAGAGTCCAGCGACATAGCCATTACGCTAACTGCTGGTCCCTGGGGGGGGGGGGGGATATTTTTTAAAGTTTATTTTCATTCATGATAGGGAGCCCATGCACACACACTAGAGGGAGAGAGATAGAAGCATACTTGTAAGGGTCTCGTCGCACTGCCAACCTCTTCTCACTGCCCTCTAGCTCGTCAGGATCCTGGAAGGCCCAGACAGTAGAAGTGAGCGACACTTTGGGAGTAGAAACATGAGAACTATGGAGGATGTACATCTTACTGAAACTCAGTCACAGTTAAAAATTGTGGAACATTGTACGCACAAAATACATCTACAGGCCACATTCCACTTATGGGCCAACAGCTTGTCCTGGTGATTTTTGGTACTCATTTGATGAATTTGAGGAGCTGAACATTTTTCATACTTTGTGAGCTTTAAAACAGTCTTCAGTATAAAAGTCCTTTGAGTCTCTGTGATTAATCATTATTTTTCATGTTCTCTTCTGTTTCTTGAATTATTCGTTTGCTCTGAGGTCAGCTCTTCTATTTCCTTATCCTGGGGCTTCTTTTCCATACTCTTGTATGTCCTCAAATGACCAGTGATACTGAGGTTCTTAGATTTTACAGTGTAGACTCTGCCAGTTGGCTAGGGCTACCATAACAAAGTGACACAATCTTGGTGGGTTAAATAGCACAAATATATTTTCTCACAATTCTAAAGGTTAATCTAGGTCAGGGTGTCACCGACAGGCTGATACCTTCTGCATCTTCTCTCCTTGGCCTGCACCAAATTATCTTTTCCTTGTGTATTTGCAGAACGTTTTCTCTATTTATGTCTCTGTCCCAATTTCTCTTCTTTTAAGGACATGAATCTTACTGACTTAAAGCTATTTCTAATTACCTCATTAATTTAACTACATCTTTAAAGATTATACTTACAAATATAGTTACCTTATTAGGTACTGGAGGTTAGGACTTCGACATATAAATTGGGGGTGGGAGGATGACACATTTCACTACATGATCGTACAGGAGGTCCAAGAGCATTCCTCATGAGTTTCGAAGATAATTTTTATGAAAATGCCAACTCTGCCCCTTTACAAATTCAATGGGCAAAAGTGAGCCAATCGTAGGCTTTCTTTGCAGTTGGAGAGAACACTAGAAAGGCTTTACTGTGGGCATGGAGTAATGAGGCTATTTTGTTTCTGTGCGTAACTGACCTCCTTATCTTTTTTCACTGCTCTGTACATAGCGACAATCTAAAGTTACCAACTGCCATCGCTCATTTGTGACCCCAAGGCCTGTGTTCAGAAACTCACTCCCAGGGTCAGCAGATGGTGCAGCACTTACGTCACTAGACTCCCACATAGCCAACTGCGTTTCGAGTCTCAGACCCGGTGGCTTGTAAATCACGCCGGGCACGTGTACCCAAAGTCCTGGGAGGAGAGTGGATTGTGGCATGGTCAACCCCCAGGGGGTGATTTCGGGGTGATTTCTCACTGTCCCTCTCACTATCCGTCTCTGTCTCTCTCTGGCAAAGTGCACATACCCCACATAAAACATCTCTTAGAAAAAAAAGGAAAGAAAAGAAACTCATTCTCCACACACGCACCAAACACACACTCACTATTTAACCCCATACCGCCACTTTTGAAAGGGTCTGTTCTCTCAGGCTTCACCGAGGGAGCCAGCAATCGGCCAGTCCTTCATACCACAAAGCAATAACTGACTTTAAAGTCCTTTAATGAATGGGCTGAATGGTGCCACAGCAGCAAAATACAACACTTTTGCGAAGGCTCTGGGCCTCCATCTGGAGACTTCTCTGAGTGCACTAGGCATGCTTGTGCCCATGTCTCAGGGCTGGCTGAAGCTGGGTGTAGATGGTGGTGGCATCAAGACCCTGTGGGGATGCTCTCCCTCTCACTCAAAATAGAAATAAATAACGGTTTAAAACTCATTTAATTAATGAGCCTACTGTAATGTACATCCTTTCCTCACTTTGCTGATTTCAAGGTTGTTTCCCTCTGAAAACCTCACTCAGCAAGACAGTTCATAACTATATAGTGGCTTTCTATTTTTTTTTTTTTTGGAGAGGTTTTTGCTATAGGACACATGCACTCACCAGAAAGATAGAGAGAGACAGAGAGACAGAAAGCAAAATATCACCCCCCAGGGGGAATGGCCACGCCGCAATCCCTTCTCTGCCACAATCTCTTCTCCTCCATTCTCCTCTCAGGATCTTGGGCATGCACGCACATGCACCTGATGGGAGTTTAAGCCACCAGGTCCAGGATTCAAACTACTGTCGTCTACATGGGAATCCAGCAACATAGCCATTACGCCAACTGCTGGTCCCTATAGTGGCTTTCTTAATACTGTTTTCCTACTATTTCTCCAGCATACTCAGAAACCTATCCATCAATGCACATCACAAACATAATTTAAACTTTTCTTATATGCATTTTAAAAATAAAATGAAACAGCTAAAATTAATTTTAATGATATAGTTTACTTAATTTGCTATATCTAAATATTATTTCAACATGAAATCAATATAAAATTTATTAGTAAAATATTTAAAATTTTTCTTTTGTGCTAAGTCTTCAAAGCCTAATGCATATATTGCAATTTCAGCATCATTTCATTAGCCACTTCTCAAATACTCAAAAGTTGCATGTACAGTTCAAGTCAAGAAAGTCCATGCAACAACATTGCTTCTGTTCCTACCTGGGACTGAAACAGGACTTCCGGAGTCTTCTTTTCTGGCTAACATAGATCAAATCTTCTTAACTGAGAAATCTAAAACCCAAAATGCTCCATGGCCACGCCGCAACCCCTTCTCTGCCACAATCTCTTCTCCTCCATTCTCCTCTCAGGATCTTGGGCATGCACGCACATGCACCTGATGGGAGTTTAAGCCACCAGGTCCAGGATTCAAACTACTGTCGTCTACATGGGAATCCAGCAACATAGCCATTACGCCAACTGCTGGTCCCTATAGTGGCTTTCTTAATACTGTTTTCCTACTATTTCTCCAGCATACTCAGAAACCTATCCATCAATGCACATCACAAACATAATTTAAACTTTTCTTATATGCATTTTAAAAATAAAATGAAACAGCTAAAATTAATTTTAATGATATAGTTTACTTAATTTGCTATATCTAAATATTATTTCAACATGAAATCAATATAAAATTTATTAGTAAAATATTTAAAATTTTTCTTTTGTGCTAAGTCTTCAAAGCCTAATGCATATATTGCAATTTCAGCATCATTTCATTAGCCACTTCTCAAATACTCAAAAGTTGCATGTACAGTTCAAGTCAAGAAAGTCCATGCAACAACATTGCTTCTGTTCCTACCTGGGACTGAAACAGGACTTCCGGAGTCTTCTTTTCTGGCTAACATAGATCAAATCTTCTTAACTGAGAAATCTAAAACCCAAAATGCTCCAAAATCTTTTCAATGCCAACATGACACCACAGATAAAAAATTTTGTATCTGACCACATGTCACTGTCAAAATGCTACAAAGACAAAAATATTGTATAAAATTACCTGCTGGCTATATGTATAAAGTAAATATGAAGCAAATAAATTTGTATTTATAACTGGGTCCCATCCCCAAGGTATCTCATTATGAGTATTCAAATATTCCACTTTTTTTTTTTAATTTAAATTTGGAACACTTCTGATCCCAAACATTTTGGATAGAAAATACTTAACCTGTGCCTCCTCTGCTGGTATTCTCTGCTCTTATAACCCCTAAGCCCATTCAGAGTTTCTATATCATTGCCTTCAACCACTCAAATACAGCGTAATTTAGAAGGCAGAGATCCTATCCCAAAGACCCTCTGGCATCTCTTTTTTTTATGCACTGTCTTTCTTTTCCTGAGGCATGTTATACACCATGGGAGAAGAGGATGAGATCAAAGGAAATGGGGAAAAACTGTCTAATTTTGTAAAGCATTCATTAAACCCTTACTGTAAACCAGAATTTGCTTAGCCATATCTAAGAAAATGATGGTGACCATGACTGGACATCCCAGTCATGGCTTGCCTTGCAAGCCTCACATTTTCCTAGCATAATTGATAGCTCCCCTTTTCACTTTCAAACCATCTTGTTTTGAATAACACATGATAGTCAACTAATGATAGTCTCTATATATTATTGCATGATTTCTTTTTTAGAGTTATTTATTTAATTTTATTTATTAATGCTTCTTTATTTTTTAATTTGATGAGAGAGAGAAAGAGAAAGTGAGAAAGCAAGCCACTAGGCCCAGGACTTGAGCCACACCTGGCCATGTAGGAGTTCAGCCTCTTAAACCACCATACCATCTACCAGCCCCGTATTATTTCTTCTATAACCCAATAAAATAAATAATGTCATCCAGGTGTGTAAATAAGGAAACTGGAAGTCAGGAGGAATTAAGTACTTGTCCGTTGTCACAAGGATAGTCCAAGGCCACAATGTATTCATCCTCCTGACTCTAAAGCCTATATTTTTTCTCTTCTGTTATGCATAGCAGTAAGTCATCCTGGATTGTAGGAGTGGAAATATGTTCTTTGGAGATCTTCCACCTTAACACCAATTTTATTTCCACTCAGCTGTCAGCTGGTTGAAAAAAGTTCAGCCCCTGAAATATTCACAGTATATCTACGCTGTCCCAAAAAGGTCTCCCAGGCCAAATAATCACAGCTTAATTGTTTACAAAACAACCATGTAAACTTTCGAGTGCCAGGATCACTCAGGGAGAAAATTAAGACTTTTGACAAGTTCACACCTCACTGGTCACTAAATTTTGAACTTAATTACTGCAAGCCGCCGAATTGAACAGGCCAATTAAATACAATTAAATAATTATAAATAAACCTCCTGGCACCTAACCTCAGAGGTGCATGGAGTTCCTTTAGAAACAGGCACGGCTGCTTAGTGATTTAGTCTAGTCTGGTTTGAGGATCGATCAGATGGGACTTTATAAATTGAAGAAACAGATAGTAGTCCCAAGGAAGGGACTATATACAGAACAAAAAAAAAATGTATTTTTGAACTGTACAGTCAACCACGTGGGAGCGCCCTTTCTTAATCATCCGGCCACAGGCTAGACAAAAGACGTCTTTCCTTACAGAGGCAATGAGAGACAAGGAAAAAGTAAAGAAAGAAAACTCTTTCCTTTAAGAAAGAATGAAGGAGGGGAATCGAGGTAGCTGAAAATTTTATCAAACAGTACTAAAGAGAAATTTCGGGACTGAATGGAACCTGGACTGGAGGGAGCTTAAACACAGCATTGATAGTTTCAGTGACAAAATAAACGAGGAACTCTGACCAGCTACTCCCCATCCCTAATGCAGGCCTAGGGAGGGGGGAAGGAAATTCCATCCAAGAAACGATGATCAGTTTGGTAATAAGAAACACTTTCTCCATCATAAAGACCAGACTGAATTTTAAATACTTCATAACCACTGAGGAGTCTCCCATTATGACTCAAGAAACAGCAAGGACTGAAATTGACTGGGGTGCTATACCTGGACACTATCATTCACTGCAGGGATCTGGCTATCCAAAAAAAAAAAAAAAATGTATTTTTAAATATTACTGCAAGTGTGCCCCACTTGTCCCAATTACATTAAAAACAGCTGTCATCAAGGAATAAACATTTGGGCTGTTCCCAGGCTGTGATTTTTTAGTTCCAGAATGTACCAATAAATATGACATTTAAAGCTTAAATAGTTTAAATTAAGAGATGGTTTGTTCTCTGACAATTTTCTTCTCATTCTGGCATCAACTTTAGCCCTGGTTATGTTCCCTCCGGATAGGACTTTTAAACCTGAATTATGTGGAGGCTCTCTCCCTCTCTCTCACCTCTGACTCTACACTTCCAGAGGGCCTGCATCTGTCAGGACTGAAATTTTCTTGCAATGATGTGCTGGAAAATCAAATGGGCATCAGAGAGCTCTGATTTGTAGCATTTGTTGATTTTCGTAGTGTAAATACTCCCACCATGGCTGCTTTCAAGGACAGTTATTTGTTAGCTTTCATAGTGTAAATACTCCCACCATGGCAGTTTTCAAGGACTGCTGTGTTTAACAAACGGCTTGCAAAATTTCTGAAAACTTCACAGTGGGTTCTCCTGAGCTTCTGCAGGCAGATCCATTGTATCACTGGCAAGGGAAGTCTTGTGAATCCAGTCCTCTGTCCCATGCAAGAAATATCTAAAACTTTGGACAGTCTTAATATAAACATAACAACAATAAAAATAACAGCTGCTTGTTGGCAGTCATTCTTTATGGGCCAAGCTTTGAAATCCTTTAGAATAACATAATTGATCCCACAAGAACACTATGAATCCATAATCGTTATGTCCATGAACAAAGGCTTAGGAGGCTTATACTCTGAGCAAGATCATAGATATGGGAAGTTACAGAGACAGAGTTCAAACCCAGGTCTAGCTGACTCTAAAACCCATAGCTTAACCCCCAACCCTGTCCTGCTTCCTTTGCAGTGAATTCTGTTATCTAAATAGGCTTTCAGAGGCCCTGCTCACCTCGTTTACACTTTCCTGCTACTTTTCTTCCCTTATTTATATATTTATTTATTTTAGAGAGACATGCTGAAGGGCACGTGTGCTTTCAGGAGACACAGAGAGAGACAGAAAGTGAGAAATCACCCCCCAGGGGGATAGCCCATGCCACAATCCCTTCTTTATTATCTTCTTGGGATTTGGAGCTTGCACACACACAGGCCCAGTGTGAGTTTTTTTGTTTTGTTTTGTTTTGTGTGTGTGTGTGTTTATTTTGTTTTGTTTTGAGAGGTTTTAGCTATAGGGCACATGTGCTCACCAAAAAGACAGAGAGGGACAGAGAGACAGAAATCATCCCCCAAGGGGAATGGCCACGCCACAATCCCTTCTCCTCCATTCTCCTCTCTGGATCTTGGGCATGCATGCACACGTGCCCGGCATGAGTTTAAGCCACTGGATCCGGGACTCAAACCATGATCAACTACATGGGAGTCCAACAACATAGCCATTACGCCAGTTGCTGGTCCCAGGTCCAGTGTGAGTTTTAAACTGCTGGGTCCAGAACTCTAATTGCGGTCAGCCATGTGGAAGTCCAGCAATGTAACCATTACGCCATCTGCTAGTCCCCCTGCTACCTTTTCTTTAGTTCCATGTGATTCTAGGGAGTTTTTCACTTAACCCATATGAAGAAAGTGCTTGCTTTGGCAAGGCAGGGCTATCTGAAGCATCTTTCTGTTCTGTGTCTTATAAGTGCTCTATTATTGTTGCTAGGTGAATGAAAGAATTGATTAAAATAAAAGCTACACCAGCTTCATTCCTATTGTTTAAAATGCTCAGTATGTTACATTCCCTAGACATTGAATCTTCAGGGTTAAATATAATCTTCAGGGTTAAATATAATATAATGACAAAAAGATACTTAATCTGCAGGTGAAATTTGGTTACAACACATGCTACCATTTCCAATGAGTTTAGGTTTATTTTACTTGTTTAATAATACAGAGAGATGAGAGACTTCAGTCAATAATCCCTGTTCATAGGTGACTTGGGTTTGCTGTCATCTATATTTATATTTTAAATGATCTTTAAAATGCTAAATTTTCAAATGGTCATTTCATTGTCTGTCTTCCTCCTAAATGATTAAGTATCACCTCTCCAGACTTGAGGCTATAACTAGTCACTCTGACTCCCAGTTCTTTTGACCTATAAAATAGGCTCATAAAAATTACAGCCTGGAAAGCAACATCTGAAGCAACTCTTAGACAGGGCCTATAAATCACTTGATAAATTCATAAAAATTTAAGAGGGCTTTCAATTGAGTAATAATAATCACACTTCAAAAGAATCTCAGCAGGGGCTTTTAAAAATGAAGCACATCAGGGTAATAAAGAAGCAGTGTCTAATAAGGTAGTTCTACATGTCTGGCTTCCTTTCGCCATGTATAAATTAGTTAGGCAAATTAACCTGCGTATTTTAGGCCCATCATACACATTAAATCCAAAAGATGTTAAATTCAATGTTGGTTAATTTGTGGAAATCTGACTGATGTCACTTCTTCCACATCATACACATTAAATCCAAAAGATGTTAAAGAATGTTGGTTAGCTTGTGGAAATCTGACTGATGTCACTTCTTCCACAGATGCTTGGGTTATGGGTGATCATCTTTGCAGTATAGCCTCCAGATCTATCTTTTGTTGACTCCAATGCCCAAGGTAAGAACTTCATGGCTATCCCAGTTTGTTGTTGTGACATACCTGGGAATAACTCTTAAATTAAACCACGAGGAGGGAGAATGTTGGTTAGCTTGTGGAAATCTGACTGATGTCACTTCTTCCACAGATGCTTGGGTTATGGGTGATCATCTTTGCAGTATAGCCTCCAGATCTATCTTTTGTTGACTCCAATGCCCAAGGTAAGAACTTCATGGCTATCCCAGTTTGTTGTTGTGACATACCTGGGAATAACTCTTAAATTAAACCACGAGGAGGGACAGGTGATGATGCAGTGATGGCATGGTGCTCTGCAGGGCTGGCTCATAAGACAGGGTTCCAAGTTCGTGTCCAGTGACCTCCCTGAATACACCAAGCACTCACATGCCTGTGATGGGGGCTGGTTGGGGCTGGAGGTGGACCATGGTATGGGGATGACTGTCTCTCTCTCTCTCTCTGTGTCCCTCTTGCTCATGGAAGGGAAAATAAAGATAAATTTAAATTTAAAATAAGATACTCTTTCTATCTCTGCCTTGCTTTTAATATGGCACAGAATTATTTTAGCAAGTTTCTTTCTTGAGGTCTATTTTTTATTTGCTCCCTTGAATTAATCATAATGTCTTGCACATACCAGGCCCTCAGCAATATTGTCTGATTGACTTGTTGACCTTTAGTTCCTGAAAGACAGCTGGCAGGGAAACTATAAGGGTTCAGTTTTTATTAGCTTAGAATATATTTTCTGACAATAGTGTGTTGACCATATCATCTTCAAAGACGAAGGGTAGTCCATTATTCTGCGGCTTAGAACTCGTGTCAGACAGAAGGACCCTAATTTAATATGTATTTCAATATTTCTCCTCTGCACTAGTAGATATAGATAAAACAGGGTTCTTCCCTGTAGACTAATTTATAAAATTACAGCTTTCAGAGATAAGTATTCTTAGACAACGCATACCATGTAGTTCATTGCAAATAGCTGTGACTTTGAACTCTACCTAGCGTTCCACTCTAATGTGAAGAACAATTTTGAATGTATGATGATAAGCTATTTTTGCTTAGAGTTGCTTTAGTTATTCATTCCCTCCATCAATTTTATAGCCATAAAATGTCAACAATTTTTAAAGTATTAGAAGAATATGAAAAAAAAAAAAAAGGAGATAAACAACGTATGTGGGCTCCTTGTCCTTCCCTGAGTCTTATTTCCTGAAGTCTTACATTTCCCTAACAATGAAAAGCTAAAGTTTTCCATCCCTCATTTGGGTATAATTTAAGATGATTTCTAAGCAGCAATGTCACCCTTTACAAAGATTGTAAATTCCACTTATGGTTTCTGTAAAATTAGATTCATACTCACGCGAATTAAGTAGCTTAAAACCCATCTTCCTCAAGATTTCCTTTCCTCCGTGTGAGGGAGATTAGGTTGATTAGGTGAGCGCTGGGAAAGCCACTTTGCTGTCTAATATGGATGACATTAGTTGCCAGGTTGGTGGGTTGGTGCTATGGTAGGCAGCACAGTGGTCTCCCAGAGATTTGCTCATCCCAACCTTGGGAACTATTACTACGTTAAGTTAAACGACAAGGGGAATTAAGGTTGTAGAGGGCATTAACAATGCCCCAAAGCTGACTTTAAGACTGAGAGACTATTTTAGATTATCTGGGTGGGCCCCATGTAGTTATTTGGGTCCTTAAAAGTGAAATAGCATAGGCCAACCAGTGGCATTGTGGTTAAAGCAATTGGATCTCATGTAGTCAATTATACAGTTTGAGTCCCAAACCCGGCAGCTTGCAAAAAAAAAATACTGGGCACACGTGTGTGCATGTCCAAAATCCCAAAAGGAGAGAGATGAAGGAGAAGGGACTGTGGCTTAACTGTTCCCATGGAGTGTGCTTTCTCACTTTTCCTTCTCTCTTTGTGTCTCTCCTGTGACACATGAGCCCTCTGGCAAATAATAAAAAATAAAACAAACTGAAAGGGAGGTCAAGGAGAAGAGCCAGAGAAAGTAATGTGATCATAAGAGCAGCAGCAGAGAGATGCTGTATCGCTGGCTTTGAAGATGGAAGAAAGGGAACATGAATCAAGGAATGTGGATGTGTTTGTTCCGTTTTCTATTGCTATAACTGAATACCACAGGCTGGGTAATTTATAAAGAATTAAGGTCATTTATTTAATAGCTCATGGTTCTAGATGTGCAAGATTGAGAGGTAACATGTAGTAAGGATTTTCTTGCCATGGGAGACCTGGCAGAGTCCCAAGCTGATACAGAGCCTCATGTGGTGAGAAGGCAAGAGGTTATGTGTACTCTTGCCTTAATCGTCGTAGAAATCCACCAGTATTCAGTCATGGGGGCCCTACCCTGACGACCTGATCTAATCCTGATCACCTCCCAAAGTCTCCACTTACTTCACTTTTTTTTATATATAAAGCAAGAGTTATAGATCTTTTTGTTTTCAACAGAGAATTTTACATTAATCTGTTAAATGTCTCTTTCTTTTTGCCCCTCCTCCCCTCCCTCTAGCATCCACTCTCTGCCTCCCACTCTCTTTCTTTACAATCTCTGATATCTTTTTTTTTTTTTTTGGAGACGTTTTTGCTATAGGGGGCATGTGCTTGCCAGAAAGACAGAGACAGAAAGTGAGAAATCACCCCCCCCCCAGAGGGGATAGCCATGCCTCAATCCTTTCTCCTCCATTCTCCTCTCAGGATCTTGAGTACATACGCACACACACACACACACACATACACACAAGCTCCTGGCATGAATTTAAGCCACAGGGTGTGGGACTCAAACCGCAGTCGACTACATGGGAGCCCAGTGACACAGCCATTATGCCAACTGTTGGTTCTGACAATCTCTGATATCTATACTTCTTAATACCACAATTGTTTTAAATTTCTTCCCTCTTAATACTTAGCAATAGAAACTAAGTCTCGACATAAGTTCTGGTGGGGACAATCAATGCATAGCCGTGGCTGACCTCTCAAAACTGGACAAAGCTAGGAAATACATCTAGAGGTCTTCCAAAAGGAACATGGCCATGCCTATACTTTAATTTAGCCTGATGAGACATATGCCAGCTTTCTGACCTCCAGACCTATAAGATAATAAACTTTATTTGTTTTAAGGCACTGCCTGTGTGATAATTGCCTACAGTAGCTATAAAATATTACTACAGTGCTAAATGAATAGAGAGCTCATTCTCCAGGGCGTCAGGGAGAATTCAGTTAGAGCAGGGGCTCTCATGCCAAATGGCTACACACAGCTGCTTACAGCACATGCAGGGACTGATAACACCAGCCGGTTCTGGAGACTGGTTTCACGTGAGGCAATGTACTTAGCATTTCTGCATTGTACATTCAAACATGGTTAAAACGGTAAATGTTACATTAAGTGTATTTTTCCAAAATTAAAAAAAAAAAAACAACCTAAGCTTAAAAAAGTTTCATGTATCCCAGAGTAAAACTAGTCAAGGGTTATTTCACAAAGGAAGAGTCTAAGTCATGCTAATAGAAGAAATATTCTTTCCTCATATAAGACAAGAGAGTCATTTGGAGAAAAAAACCACACACACATTGTTCTCTTTGGTGCATGTGCTTTCTTTTTAGGTAAAGAAGGAATCACCTATAACTCCTGTTCATACAGATTGCAGAGCTCAGAAATTATAATATATTTGCTCACTCTTGGTCTTCAGAATTAGCAAACACAAGACGCAGAGAGGCGTTGTTTATTATCTGCTCAAATCCTGAAGTTCTCTAGTCTTCAATACATCAGACTAGATCAAAGAGACAGTATAAGCTTCTCTGAGGACATGGGCAATTAAGAAACGGGAAAGAGGAGAGATGGAAAGAGAGAGATAAGGAGGGAGAGACAGGCTTTGTGGGACAATGTCACTTCAGGGGTCCAAAATCCAACACGTTCTTCCAAGGGATCAATAACTTTATCGAGTTTGATATCCTCCGTCTTATATCCTATATCCCATATCCTCTAAGCTCGAATGAAATCTTAACTTTCAGGAGAAGAAAAGTGTGGCAGAGCTCCTATTAGATGCAAGTGCTTGGTCTTGGGGGACTAGTTTCTCAGGATGCAGGAGGGACTTGGGAAAAGAACAGTAACTTCTCTCCAGTCATTGCATGAACTCCAGGAAGATGAGCTTAGAGGGATTTATCAGTTAGGGGTCTCTATATTTGTCTCTCTATATATGCATTATTATATATGTGTGTATATGACAGGTCTATATAAATATGTAACAAATATGACCATAAGTATACATATATTTAGAGAAAGAGTGCTCTAGATTTGAAGGAACTAACTCATGTAATAATTGGAGCTGGCAAGTCTGTTGGGCAGGCTGGCAGGCTGGAAACCCAGGCAGAATTTTTGTTTCAGTCTTGAAGCCAAATTGGATCTCTGGGAAATCTTGGGAGGCTTTTAACTGATTAAGCGAGGCCCTCTCACATTATGGAGGGTAATTGCCTTTACAGAAAGTTAACTGATTATAGATGTCAATCACATCAGGCAAAATATCTTAACAACAATACCTAGATTATTGTTTGGAGAAACAACTGAGCCCCATAGCCTAACCAAGTTGACACACATAATTAGTCATTTCAAGGGACCTCAGTTCCCTGCGCTTTGCCCATCTTGAGGGTTATAACAGCAGAGGGACTCCCAGCTGCAGTAGCAGGAAAGACCCGATGAGCGAAAGGACAGGGAGCTTTATTTCTCTGATGTCTCTGTCCTCAAGTGTGGGTCAAAAGTTCTACATCTCCTGGTTACACACATCAAATTTGATTTTTCATGAGTGTATAACATTTTGCCAAAAGATTTAGGAAGTACATGACTTCTTTAATTTTCCAACTATCAAGATAAATCTGATACCTTCTTTTCACTGTTCATTTTAATTTTTTCAGACTGTAGAAGTAATATATGTTGGGACCAGCAGTTAGCGTAATGGCTATGTTGCTGGACTTCCATATAGTCAACTGCAGTTCAAGTCCCGGACCCGGAGGCTTAAACTCACGCCAGGCATGTGTGTGTGTGGCCAAGATCCCGAGAAGAGAATGGAGGAGAAGGGATTGCAGTGTGGCTATCCCCCTTGGGGGGGGTGATTTCTCACTTTCTGTCTCTCTGTCTCTCTCTGTCTTTCTGGGGAGCACACACACCCTATAGCAAAAACCTCTCCAAAAAAAAGAAAAGAAAAAAAGTAATATATGCTCAGGGTAGAATATTTGGGAACTCCACAAAGTAAAAAGAAAATAAAAAATCACCCTCGTAATCCTGCCACTCAGAGACAACTATAATAGTATGTTTTCTTCTTCTCATTTATCATTTTTAATTCTATTTATCTAATATATCCACAAAAATATTTCTACCAAGAAAAACCATTTTCACCAAAGGACTAAGATGAAAG
The DNA here is from genome assembly GCF_000334495.1 of Tupaia belangeri chinensis. Taxonomy (NCBI): domain Eukaryota; kingdom Metazoa; phylum Chordata; class Mammalia; order Scandentia; family Tupaiidae; genus Tupaia; species Tupaia belangeri. The sequence goes on along the minus strand of NW_006160040.1, from coordinate 7,849,012 downwards.
GTATCCAACTGTCTGTTAAGTACATTGCAGTTCTATTTATTTTTCTTTTTAGAACTCTGGTTGAATGTCTCAAAGCAGTGGTTTTCTGTTTCATTTTCATTTTATGTGCTTTAATGCACCACCAAGCATCTAGTTGTAATCACCCTAGGCATAATCTTGGGGTATATTTGGTGCAGCATTAATTGGCTCTATGCCTTTGTAATTTCTGCAAGAGTCTGAAGGAATCATCGGATGAAAGTTAAACATTTATAAGTGCCTTCTTTTCTGATTAGATTTATAAAATATTAATTATTCTATTTATAAAAAGGTTTTTAAATGTCTACAATATAACTTATTTTTCTCCTCTATCTCCTTTTCTATTTTTCTTTTTCTAAACCATGTATTAAAGTTACCTTCTTTTTTCTTCCACATTTTTATACTGCTTATGGAAAGAGAATCATGTAATGTATATATGGTACTTGTGTTTATATGAACTTTCATTCTTTGTGTCTCTCACTCTCTGAGACCTCTGCTTTCAATTTCATATTGACAACTGAAAATATGAGGCTCAATTCCCTAGAGTGATCAAATTCAAAGCAGCTTGTCAGGGCTGGAAGGTGGCCCAAGGGAAAATGTGATGCTCTATGAGACTGATCCATGAGGGATGTTTCCAGGTTTGTGTCTGGAAACCTCCCCGAATACTCAGGCCTGTGTGCCCATGATCCAGGGCTCCCCGAATACCCAGGCCTGTGTGCCCATGATCCAGGGTTCCCCAAATACCCAGGCCTGTGTGCCCATGATCCGGGGCTCCCCAAATACCCAGGCCTGTGTGCCCATGATCCGGGGCTCCCTGAATACCCAGGCCTGTGTGCCCATGATCTGGAGCTCCCGGAATACCCAGGCCTGTGTGCCCATGATCCGGGGCTCCCGGAATACCCAGGCCTGTGTACCCATGATTCAGGGCTGAGGACAGTGACTGATCACAGCACCAAGACTCTGTTGGGGGTAATTCTCTCTCTCTTTTTGCCTCTTTCTCTCACATCTCTTTCACTCATGGAAGAAATAAATAAATAAACTTAAAAAAAAAAGTTGTATGTCTTGTGTAAGGCTTTGTAGTTTACCAAAGCTTGCATTTGAATTGGAAGTCTTCATCTTGTCCCCCTAGACCTTCTCCTCCTGTGCTTTGTTTTCTTCAATCTAGTGCCCCACTAGTGAGCTGCTCTGAGAGCATATACTTTCAGTGCAAAGCCCCTGCATCTACCTCCCAGTGCCACAAAGAATCCCTCAGGCTCTCCAATCCCCATTCCAAATCCATCCTCCTTCACTGAGGTCCCAGGTTCCTCCTGTAGCTGCTTCTTTAGTTTGATGCTAAAGGTAGTAGACTTCCTCTTTGGTTTCGTTCTTACTTTGGTTCTGTATATTATCTATCCTTTTCTAAAACTCCAAGCTTCACAGACCGGAGCCTGCCTGTTTGAATCTGTCTTAGAATTCAGCCAGGCTAAAGAAGCACAGCCCAGGAGGGTTCTCGGGCCCTACATCTGCCTGAAAAAGGGCCATCAGGTTGCTTAAATCACCAACTGGGAAGTTATTCTGGACGTTCTTCTTCACACTCACCAGACTCTACTTCTCATAACACACATAACAGTCAAATGCCAGCTTACATTGACTCTGCCTCTTGAATATTTCTGGAATTTATCCTCTCCTTTACTTCTTCATATGCCAATCATCAGGTTTAGGCCCTCATCATTTTTTGCTTAAAATTTTACAATTCTTTTTCTGCTTTAGGTCATATTTCTATGCAGGAAATTTATGGAATGTATCAAGGACAACATCTGAAAGGAAGAGGGAAACAGGGTTTGGATGGAAGGAGAACTGTGATGCAGATGCAGGCAGCCTGAAAGCAACTCTGAGCTGAGATGGCGCTTTGGAATTGTCCAAGTTGAGGAAAAGAGGATGGCCACCAGGTGAGGACCAGTCATTGAGTATAGTCTCTCCCCAGAAGGAGCCTCATCCTGAAGGGCTGGTCTGGGCAGCCTGCAAACTAGAACAACCATAATAGCCACCTCTCTTGAAAAGTGGCCAGCTGGTTTCCATATGTCCAGTCTCTACATTGTTGCCATAGTAATGACTTTTAAGCATCAGTATAATCACACCATTACCAATGATAAAACGGTCTGGTTCTTGGCTATACTTTTCAGAAAAATCTGACTCTTTGGCATGGCTGACAAACCCAATGAGATCCAGCCTTGCAAACCTGACAGCCGTATATCACATCACTTCCCCAAGGCAGCCTGGGATCTGCATACCAATGGACATCATCTGTCTAACCTCCATGCATTTGCTTTCTCTTCCATCCATCTAGGTGAATAGCCCCAGATTGCTATCCTGATAAGTCACATTTTCAAACTGTAGATACATTTTCCTGTGTGTTTGTTCTAAATAAAAAGAGATTAGGCGACTCCAAGAATTAGGGGTGGTTAGCTAATCAGATTGTGCTTCTTTAGTTTAAAAAATAGAATAATGCTAGTATAAAAGAAGAAAATGGTAATAAATAGTAATTTACTATCTTTACATGGAACCTCTGGTCATAAAGCAAAGCTTTCTAGAATTATAGCTAGAGAAACAACATTGGGCAAGGCAGTAGCACTGCAGTAATGCAATTGGACCCATGTGGGAAAGGTCCTGTGTTCATGTCCCAGGACCACCCCAAGCATGCTAAGCATGCACACACATACCCTTAATCCAGGCTGACTGAGACTGGAGGTTATAATGCTGTGAAGACCTTGATGGGGATGCTTTGCTCTCTCTCTCATATTAATGAAGCAACATAATACAATGTTTAATGTCAAAGATGATGACTATGGGTATATCCTTGATTTGATTATTATGTGTTGGATGCATTCATTAAAATTCATCTTGGGGGATCAGCAGATGACCTAATGATTACATCACTGGGCTCCCATGTGGTCAACCACAGTTCAAGTCCCAGACTCGGCGGCTTAAAACTCATATTAGACATGTGTGCATGCATGACCAAAAGCCCAAGAGAAGAATGAAGGAGAAGGGATTGTGGCATGGCCATCTCCCCAGTGGGGGCCCTCTTTGCTTGCTTTCTTTCTCTCTATCTCCTTCTGTGTCTCTGTTAAGCACATGTGCCCTATAGCAAAAATCTCTCTAAGAAAAAAATCCATTCCATTTCCCTCCCCCAAAATTAAAAATTTTTAAATATATATGTATCTATGCACATGTAGACACATACATATACATATAAGAAGTACCAATGTCAGCTCTCTTGTACATCTTAACAGTTAGAGCCTGCCAGGTGTTTTACATGCATCATTGCTCATGTTCACAACACTAAATCCTTGCACACTATTAGCTATTTTAAAAGGGGAGAAACAGACTTAAAGAAGTTTAATAACTTGTTCCTGATTATAGACATAAGTGGCAAAATCAAGATTTGATTCTGAGTTGGTCAACAACTCCAAGTCCATCCTCTTAAAATTTCTTTGATATGTTTCATTGGCACTGGGGCTTTGGTCAAGTTAAAAAAAAAAAAAAAATAATGATCAATTCTGATTTGGTCACAAGTATGTCAGGAAACATTTTTGTCAAATTTGAAAATGTAATGTTCATTCAGTTATGACAGATCAGACAGTTTACTCTTTTGATGATCACCTACCATGAAGCCATCCTACAAACAGGAGTCACTTAGCATGAAGAAGAAAAGGTCAAGGAAAGAAACGAATATGCTTTTTGATGATAAATCATATAGTTCTAGGACAATGGAACAAAAAATTGGGAGCTGGATTTATAGCAGTTATGATTCATATTTATTAAAACTATTAAACCTACCAAGGAAAAATATAGCCTCATATGAACAATGCACATGTATGTGTGATACTAATCTTCTGAAAAAGCTAAAGACTGAACAAAAGGTATTTAAAAAATAGTGCCTTTAGTAGCTGAAACTGGTCTGTGAAGCTGTATTAAAAAATATTTAGGCAGGGACCGACCAGCAGTCGGCGTAATGGCTATGTCGCTGTACTCTTATGTAGTAAATCGCAGTTCCAGTTCTAGACATGGTGGCTTAAACTCACACAGGGTGCATGTACGTGCATGCCCAGGATCCAGAGAGGAGAATGGAGGAAAAGGATTGCGGCATGGCCATCCACCCTGGGGGATAATTTCTCGCTTTCTGTCTCTCTGTCTCTGTCTTTCTGGCAAGTGCACACG
>NW_006160040.1:7772580-7829402 GCF_000334495.1 Tupaia belangeri chinensis | reverse complement strand
AATACCCAGGCCTGTGTGCCCATGATCCGGGGCTCCCGGAATACCCAGGCCTGTGTACCCATGATTCAGGGCTGAGGACAGTGACTGATCACAGCACCAAGACTCTGTTGGGGGTAATTCTCTCTCTCTTTTTGCCTCTTTCTCTCACATCTCTTTCACTCATGGAAGAAATAAATAAATAAACTTAAAAAAAAAAGTTGTATGTCTTGTGTAAGGCTTTGTAGTTTACCAAAGCTTGCATTTGAATTGGAAGTCTTCATCTTGTCCCCCTAGACCTTCTCCTCCTGTGCTTTGTTTTCTTCAATCTAGTGCCCCACTAGTGAGCTGCTCTGAGAGCATATACTTTCAGTGCAAAGCCCCTGCATCTACCTCCCAGTGCCACAAAGAATCCCTCAGGCTCTCCAATCCCCATTCCAAATCCATCCTCCTTCACTGAGGTCCCAGGTTCCTCCTGTAGCTGCTTCTTTAGTTTGATGCTAAAGGTAGTAGACTTCCTCTTTGGTTTCGTTCTTACTTTGGTTCTGTATATTATCTATCCTTTTCTAAAACTCCAAGCTTCACAGACCGGAGCCTGCCTGTTTGAATCTGTCTTAGAATTCAGCCAGGCTAAAGAAGCACAGCCCAGGAGGGTTCTCGGGCCCTACATCTGCCTGAAAAAGGGCCATCAGGTTGCTTAAATCACCAACTGGGAAGTTATTCTGGACGTTCTTCTTCACACTCACCAGACTCTACTTCTCATAACACACATAACAGTCAAATGCCAGCTTACATTGACTCTGCCTCTTGAATATTTCTGGAATTTATCCTCTCCTTTACTTCTTCATATGCCAATCATCAGGTTTAGGCCCTCATCATTTTTTGCTTAAAATTTTACAATTCTTTTTCTGCTTTAGGTCATATTTCTATGCAGGAAATTTATGGAATGTATCAAGGACAACATCTGAAAGGAAGAGGGAAACAGGGTTTGGATGGAAGGAGAACTGTGATGCAGATGCAGGCAGCCTGAAAGCAACTCTGAGCTGAGATGGCGCTTTGGAATTGTCCAAGTTGAGGAAAAGAGGATGGCCACCAGGTGAGGACCAGTCATTGAGTATAGTCTCTCCCCAGAAGGAGCCTCATCCTGAAGGGCTGGTCTGGGCAGCCTGCAAACTAGAACAACCATAATAGCCACCTCTCTTGAAAAGTGGCCAGCTGGTTTCCATATGTCCAGTCTCTACATTGTTGCCATAGTAATGACTTTTAAGCATCAGTATAATCACACCATTACCAATGATAAAACGGTCTGGTTCTTGGCTATACTTTTCAGAAAAATCTGACTCTTTGGCATGGCTGACAAACCCAATGAGATCCAGCCTTGCAAACCTGACAGCCGTATATCACATCACTTCCCCAAGGCAGCCTGGGATCTGCATACCAATGGACATCATCTGTCTAACCTCCATGCATTTGCTTTCTCTTCCATCCATCTAGGTGAATAGCCCCAGATTGCTATCCTGATAAGTCACATTTTCAAACTGTAGATACATTTTCCTGTGTGTTTGTTCTAAATAAAAAGAGATTAGGCGACTCCAAGAATTAGGGGTGGTTAGCTAATCAGATTGTGCTTCTTTAGTTTAAAAAATAGAATAATGCTAGTATAAAAGAAGAAAATGGTAATAAATAGTAATTTACTATCTTTACATGGAACCTCTGGTCATAAAGCAAAGCTTTCTAGAATTATAGCTAGAGAAACAACATTGGGCAAGGCAGTAGCACTGCAGTAATGCAATTGGACCCATGTGGGAAAGGTCCTGTGTTCATGTCCCAGGACCACCCCAAGCATGCTAAGCATGCACACACATACCCTTAATCCAGGCTGACTGAGACTGGAGGTTATAATGCTGTGAAGACCTTGATGGGGATGCTTTGCTCTCTCTCTCATATTAATGAAGCAACATAATACAATGTTTAATGTCAAAGATGATGACTATGGGTATATCCTTGATTTGATTATTATGTGTTGGATGCATTCATTAAAATTCATCTTGGGGGATCAGCAGATGACCTAATGATTACATCACTGGGCTCCCATGTGGTCAACCACAGTTCAAGTCCCAGACTCGGCGGCTTAAAACTCATATTAGACATGTGTGCATGCATGACCAAAAGCCCAAGAGAAGAATGAAGGAGAAGGGATTGTGGCATGGCCATCTCCCCAGAGGGGGGCCTAATTTCTTGCTTTCTGTCTCTCTATCTCCTTCTGTGTCTCTGTTAAGCACATGTGCCCTATAGCAAAAATCTCTCTAAGAAAAAAATCCATTCCATTTCCCTCCCCCAAAATTAAAAATTTTTAAATATATATGTATCTATGCACATGTAGACACATACATATACATATAAGAAGTACCAATGTCAGCTCTCTTGTACATCTTAACAGTTAGAGCCTGCCAGGTGTTTTACATGCATCATTGCTCATGTTCACAACACTAAATCCTTGCACACTATTAGCTATTTTAAAAGGGGAGAAACAGACTTAAAGAAGTTTAATAACTTGTTCCTGATTATAGACATAAGTGGCAAAATCAAGATTTGATTCTGAGTTGGTCAACAACTCCAAGTCCATCCTCTTAAAATTTCTTTGATATGTTTCATTGGCACTGGGGCTTTGGTCAAGTTAAAAAAAAAAAAAAAAGAATGATCAATTCTGATTTGGTCACAAGTATGTCAGGAAACATTTTTGTCAAATTTGAAAATGTAATGTTCATTCAGTTATGACAGATCAGACAGTTTACTCTTTTGATGATCACCTACCATGAAGCCATCCTACAAACAGGAGTCACTTAGCATGAAGAAGAAAAGGTCAAGGAAAGAAACGAATATGCTTTTTGATGATAAATCATATAGTTCTAGGACAATGGAACAAAAAATTGGGAGCTGGATTTATAGCAGTTATGATTCATATTTATTAAAACTATTAAACCTACCAAGGAAAAATATAGCCTCATATGAACAATGCACATGTATGTGTGATACTAATCTTCTGAAAAAGCTAAAGACTGAACAAAAGGTATTTAAAAAATAGTGCCTTTAGTAGCTGAAACTGGTCTGTGAAGCTGTATTAAAAAATATTTAGGCAGGGACCGACCAGCAGTCGGCGTAATGGCTATGTCGCTGTACTCTTATGTAGTAAATCGCAGTTCCAGTTCTAGACATGGTGGCTTAAACTCACACAGGGTGCATGTACGGAAAGAAAGAAAGAAAGAAAGAAAGAAAGAAAGAAAGAAAGAAAGAAAGAAAGAAAGAAAAAGAAAGAAAAAATATGTAGGCAAACACAATAAAATGAATAGAAGAACAAGAAACCTGAATTCTTTCAATAAGCAATAGAAAGATCTTATTGAAAAAAATAGAGCTATAAAGTTCTTTCCTGAAGATGAATGAGGCAGAAATAAATGATTTTGAACTTAAAAGTTTTGATTAATTTTGCCTGCCCAGACCCTTCTTACTCTACAGACTACTGAGAGCACCAGAAGAGGATAGGATTTATTCCTTTATTCACCATTCTTACAAAAAATGCTTATTGAATAGCTATTATATGCCAGGTGCTATAATAATCAGTGGGGAATTTGAAAAATATAACAAAGTTCTTGACATCCTGTAGCTTATATTCAAATGGGAAAAAGACGATAGCCATTTCAGTAAGTAAGTAGCAATAAGGGTTATGAATTAAGATAAGAAAAGATAACGTGAGTGGGAGAGGACAAATTTATATAAAGTACTTGGGAAAGGCTTCCTTGATAAGTGACATTTGTTTTGTTTTGTTTTGTTTTTGAGAAGTTTTTGCTATAGGGCACGTGCACTTGCCAGAAAGACAGAGAGAGACTGAGAGACAGAAAGCATGAAATCAATCCCCCACCCCCACCCCAGGTGGGATGGCCATGCCACAATCCCTTCTCCTCCATTCTCCTCTCGGGATCTTGGGCACACACGCACACGCACCTGGCATGAGTTTAAACCACCAAGTCCTGGACTCGAACCGCGGTCGACTACATGGGATTCCAGCGACATAGCCATTGTGCTAACTGCTGGTCCTGACGAGTGATATTTGAACAAAGACTTGAATAACAAAAAAGAGAGAGAAGTTAATAAGATTAGATGTAAGAGACAAGTGTTGCAGGAAAAGAGAAAAGCAAAAGTTAACCCCGGAAGCAGGGAAAGTTTGTTGGCCTTACACAAAATTCAGAGTAGTCTTCTTTGGTGGAAAGAAGTAAAAGACAGAGAAGATTGTATCATTGAAGAGTTAGTCCCAGTCAGAGTCTTATATGACTTTAGATTTGGGATTTTGATTCTGAGTGAAATTTAAAACTAGTAGACAATTTTTGGCAGGAGAATAACAGAAGGTGGCTGCTAGAGAAACCACTGTAGAGGAACAAGAGGTGGTGGTGGTTTGAATCAAAATGGAAGCAGTGGAGGTGGTAAAGAGCTGACCGAATTCAAAACACGTTTAAAGTAGAATCATTTCTGGTGATAAATCTACGTGGTATGAAGGGAAAATCAAAGATGACTCCTGTTCCTTTGTTTTAGTTTTTGTTTACAGACAGGGTCTTGCCACATTGTGATCATGCTGTCTTCATCTCCCAGTTTGCACTGCAAGTGCATGCCACCATACTGAGCCCTTTTAGACAGCATCTCACTGTGTTTCCCAGGACAGCTTCAGACCTGTAATCCTCCTACCTCAGCCTCCCAAATCACGTGGATTATAAGTGCATCCCACTACACTCAGTCTTTTGGTTGGACTGGGAATCAAACCAAAGTATCCCACGTGGTCCCAGCCTACACAGTACATCTTAGCTTCATGCACAGCAACAGCTGGGGCCCTGTATTGTTTTATTTTGTTTTGTTTTTTAAATGTCTTATTCTTTGGAAGTCATTGGCAATCTTTTTTTTTTTTTTTTTTTTGGAGAGGTTTTTGCTATAGGGTGCGTGCGCTCGCCAGACAGAGAGACAGAAAGCGAGAAATCTCCCCCCAGGGGGGATGGCCCTTCTCCTCCATTCTCTTCTTGGGATCTTGGACACGCACACACACGCGCCCAGCATGAATTTTAAGCCACCAGGTCTGAGACTCAAACCACGGTCGGCTACATGGGAGTCCAGCGACATAGCCATTACACTAACTGCTGGTCCCAGTCACTGGCAATCTTTAGTGACTCAGAAGAAGACTAATAACCAGATTGAGAGATGAATAGAAAATGTAAAGTGATAATGTGGAGATGCTAAGTATTTTAAAATGTGTTCCATAAAATACTATTCAGATAGAATTTAACGTGAACTGTGTTCCCTGGAACTGTGCAGCATGGTGGTGCTAAGGGTATATGAGTTTGGACACAATAGGTTTATAGGTTTGGTGGGGAAAAAAATGCAGAATCCTCTCTCAATTGCTTCCATTTTCTTAGTAAAATAAGAACTATGCCCAATTTATGAGATGAAATGGTGGAAAGGAAACACTTTAATGAGAGAAGAGAATGTGTGAAATAGGCTCTCAGAAAGTGGAAGAGAAAAATGACAAAGGCAATATAACTGGCTTGCCTTTAGACAGAGGGGAAGACCCATTTGAGACTCATGATAAATGTCAGCATGGTTTAGAGCTTTCATTCAACTTCATTCAAAATTCTCTAAGTGCAAATGCCAAGTTCTGAGAGATGGGATTCGTCAAACAATGTGAAGTACTAAGGCTATTTGAGAGTTGAGAGTATACGCCAAGGATCATCACAGTGATTGACTATGGAAACCTAGAAGCGAAAACAGGTAGAAATTAAAGTACACTGAGGAAATTACATTGCCAGAAACTTCCCAGAAGAGTCTATGATTCTTTAACCCCGAAATAATTTCCAGAACCCAGAAAACAAATCAATAAGAAGTGGTCCATGAATAGGGTAACCACACTCCCAGTTTGCAGAAGACAGACCTATTCTGCACACATTCTTCTGGACTAATAATGAATAGTATTCACTTTCACATTCAAAATTATTCTCTTCTGGACAATAAGCTATGTGATGATTTTACTAGGAAGGAAAGACTTCTCCATTAAGTGTTTGCAAAAACAGAAAATGGAGCCAGCTGGTGACATGGTGGTTAAGGCAGCTGGATCTCATATGGCAACTGAACAGTTCAAGTTCTAGACCCAGTGGCTTGAAAAATATGATGGATACACATGTGTGCATGTCTAAAATCTTAAGAGGAGAATGGAGAAGGAATTGATGTGTGGCCATCCCCACTGGGGAGTGCTTTCTTTCTTTTTTTCCTCTCTCTCCCTCTCTCTGTCTCTCTCTGGTGACCCATGTACCTTACAGCAAATTTTAAAAGGAAAGAAATTGTTACATTATAGTAGAAAAAAAAATACCTGAAATAAAACAATCGTGCTTGGTGATTTTTATATTCAACATGTAATTTAATCTTACTTAGTCTTACCAAGAATTCTGTAAGATTATTATTTTCCTGATGTTATAAACGAAGATATGGAAGGCTAGCCTAACATTTTGTCTAAGTCACAGACTTAATCATCGGTGGATTATAATTTCAAAAAAGAGTTTAATTGACTCCAGTAGGAGAGTTAATAATTGATATCTAGCTAGAGAGACCAGACAAATATAACTTATAAAAATGTATATATATATTTCAGACACATGCACATGTGTGCCCAAGATCCTGAGAAGAATGGAGAAAGGACTGAAGCATGGCCACCCCTCTCGCTGTCTCTCTCCAACAAGCACACATGCCCTAAAGCAAACTAAAGAAAAAGAAGGAAGTATATAGTGTTAATTTTTTAATTGTTTATTCCCTTAAGATTATTGCTAAATTGTGTTGTTAGAATTTTTTTTTATACAAAGAATGTGGTAAATAATGACTAATCCCTCTTGCCACACCTTGGACATTAAAATTGAAAATGACCCTCCTGAACATGATTAAACAGCTGTCTATTGAAAACTGTGGGAGTCTTGGTTTAGAAAATTGATAAAAACCAGTTAGTTCTACTTTGCAAGTTCAAGGCTATAATAAATGAGTGACTTCAAGGATGAAGAAAAGGATCAGCATGTACCACAACCAAACAAGTCAAAAGCTATGTAGAATATGCATGAAATGAACATAAGTTCAAACAGGTGAAAAGAGGGAAAGAAGGAAAGAAGAAAAGAAGAAAGAAAAAGAAAAGATGGAAGAAAGGAAGAAATCCTACTGTGAACCCAGATTAACTCTATTTTTAAAAGAATTATTTTCTTAAATTTATTTATTTATTACCATTATTTTATTTTGACCAGAGGGGAGGGAGTGAGAAAGCAATTTGCCAGGTTTAGGACTTGAACCGTGGTTGGCCAGGTGGGAGTCCAGTGCCCCAACCACCACATCACCTGCTGGCCCCAGATTAACTTTTATTAAACTTGACTAGTATTTGTTTGATGTAATTGTGTGGGGGTTTTGATATTATTCATATTGGAATTTTGTTGTAAGAGAGTTGGACTTGCACAATTTTCTTAGCAAAATCTGACTTCCATGCATGTGTGCAAATCAATTACAACACCTGGGATGCCAATAGCTGTCTTACAAAGGAAGTCATTAAGTATAAGCCTTCCTAAGGCAGCAGACATTGTACTCTTTCACTGTCCCTGGACTTGTTCCCTGCCTCTATAATCCTGTGCACCAGTTATAGCTGTTAGGACCAGAATGGGCACCTCACCAACAAACTGACCTATTCAAATGTTCTTCCTAACAGTAATCATGATGATTGTCTACTCTACTCAAATTCAGGGATTTTGATGTGGCAAGAATTTCAGTGTAGAATACATAAAGATCTATCATTGATAGCTAAAGCAGATATAAAAATAGTAAAAGCAAAGTTAAAAACAGCAGTAGCAGACATAAAGCAGAAAAACCATAAAGGATCCAAGTTATAGACAAAGCGAAACTCTGAATAATCAAAAAACACCTTAGAGTAAAACTCTGAGTAGAGTAGAGAATGAGAGTTAAACTAAAGTAGTAAAATCAGAAGAAACTCAGCAGATAATTAGAGAACTGAAAGGGCTATATGAAATCCTGTCCCCCAGAGCAGGCTTGAATCCTGAATAACCCTTCCAGTGTACCACTGTATTTTATGATTCCTTTGTATGACTCAGCAATTCTTAGTCCTTGGGAAACCCTCTCTCCCTTACTGACACGTAACTGACCTCATAATGAATCCCCATTATTTGAGGTAGTCTGATCTTACAACTAAATACTCTTAACTATACACTCACTTAATTTCTTAATGTCTTCCATTTTTCCATCAGCAATTCATTAGCAATTGCAAACATATGATAATCTTATATTCTATGGGGGTAGAGAGTGCAAGAATGCATGAAAAGTTAATATAAAGGAGGGAATAATGTAGGGAGCATGGGTGGTGGAGCTTCAGGGTTTGGGAAAATAGGGGACTAGAAGGGTTTGCAGTAGGTTTATGGGATTGTGTTGAATCATATTCCCAGTAGGCAACTCTTAATTTTCACAGCTAATTAACCCTTAGATATTAGTACAAAATTCCCCAAGTAGAGATAAGGTAATCCAAAATTTAAATAGATCTTGTATTCCTGAGTTAGAGCTCTGACAATGAATGAGGCATGAAGAATCTTCCTCATTTCGTTCAGCCCTGCAGGTTTGCTTGGCACTCCAGCTCCCATAAATCACTGATCGTTTTTGCAATCCATTTCCATGGGCTTCGTAAGTGATATTCTTCACAGCTTTACTCTTCAGTCTAGGAGTATACTGATTGACAGTTCTAGTTTTCTACGTGGTAAAATAGAACGTTCTATTAAAATATGTTTTTGTTTAGAGTCATATGTAAGCCATGCAAGGCTCTTTCTGATTATTTTTTGTCTTCCTCCCTTCCTTGTTTTCTTCTTCTTTTCCCTTCTTTGAGTGGAATGAAATGGGGGTGGGCCAGAGGAAGTGAGGGATGCAGTCAGTTAACGTAGTCTTAATCACTCCTGATAATAAGCCCCTGTTCAATAGGCAGAGTACAGAATATAGGCCACATTCTTGTCATTATATTAAACATTTGAGACACATTCAGTACCGTCAAAAGAAATGAAGGGAATCAGAAGGGAAGATACTGAGACACTGCCCTGTACACGTTAAGTCCCTAGTGGTGTGGAAATGGCATAATAGGCCCAAAGCACTTCTCTGTTTGAGGTACCAGGGCAACCAGTAACACTTTACAAATGAAGATTCATAGCTACTTACCTTTTTTTATTTTGAGAGGTTTTTGCTATAGGGCGCGTGCACTCGCCAGACAAACAGAGAGAGACATAGAGACAGAAAACAAGAAATCAACCCCCGCGGGGGATGGCCACGCTGCAATCCCTTCTCCTCCATTCTCCTCTCGGGATCTTGGGCACTCACGCACACGCACCCGGCATGAGTTTTAAGCCACCGGGTCCGGGACACAAACCGCGGTCAACTATGTGGGAATCCAGTGACATAGTCATTACACTAACTGCTGGTTCCTGTAGCTACTTGCCTTTTAACAGGAGTGTGTGACAGCCAGGAAAACGCCTTCAAGGTAAAGTTTTAGGGTCCGTTGTTTCTCCTAGGGAAGTGGCTGACTAATCACAGCGGCTATTCTAAACTCTAACCTTTATCATAGAATGGTGGATCTTAACCTCCTTCAGCGTTTAGGGCTCTCCAGGGCTCCAAGCCTGCCAACAGGGACCCAACTTATACTTGGTAACTTCAATTTAAATCAGAGGAAAGTGTGGAATTTTTGACATAATTAGGTATAAATTACTTGTATCATGTATTAAAAGGCTAAAAATGTTGTAGATCCCTGTATTTGGTAAAGCAAGGTTAGGAAAGAGGGCAGAATTCTTTAGGACATGCTTACTCCTCCTGACATGCACCCCACGTACTTTTCTGACATTCGACATTTAGCTGTTTTAAAAGGCAGTTGCTGGGGCTCTTCTAAAGCCATGCCAATTACCAATATATAGTCAAATTACATTGTCCTTTTCATTTCTTCCACAATCTTAGTAACTCTTCTCACCAGACACAAACTTGGGACATACAGAATACCTTGGACACCCTGTCATCCATGCTTATTATGTCAAAAGTCTGATAATACCCACTCCCAAAGCTTAATTCCGAAAATCACCATCTCTCTATTAAATGGTCAAGAGCATCTATCTGGCATTCACAACACAGAGCAACAATACATATTCATGTACTTACTAAGCCTAGGTTAATCTACACTCAGCCTCATTTGTTCTAATTTCTTCTATACCTTAATAACTAATATGCATAAGGACTCTGAGAAAAAGTTACAAATAGTTCTTTAGTATGTATTGTCAAATTATTTATCTCTTTACCAGCCAATTCCTTTAGAATGCATCCCTCCAGTCTGGAGTAATGTGACTTTATTTGAAGTCTCTCATCTTTTTTCTTTTTTTTTTTTTTTTTTGAGAGGTTTTTGCTATAGGGCACTTGCACTCGCCAGAAAGACAGAGAGAGACAGAGAGACAGAAAGCGAGAAATCGCCCCTCAGCGGTTATGGCCATGCTGAAATCCCTTCTCCTCCAGTCTCCTCTTGGGATCTTGGGCATGCACGCACACGCACACTCAGCGTGAGTTTAAGCCACTGGGTCCAGAACTCAAACTGCAGTCGATCACATGGGAGTCCAGCAAGATAGCTATTATACCAACTACTGGTCCCAGTCTCTCATCTTAACACAGCTTACAACTTACTCATGAAGGCAAAACACATTACTTCCAACTCATAGCATCTCTTCTCATTTCTCCTATTTCCTGGGCTCAGGGAAGCTACTAAAGTGAAAGCTGCCCCAGAAATGGGAGAAGGTACAGCCTCTTACATTTTATTCTCACGCCACCTCTGTCTCATCCCTGCATGCTCTGAATTCCAACGATTTTAATGTGAGTTGAAATGAATAAGATCCTAATGAGTCTATCATCTACATTTATATTAGACAAGTATATAATCAATCTACATAAATATGCATGCATTCTTAAAAAGGGAATACTAGTGCATCATGTTAAAGAGAATATCACAAAAGAAGTATTTTAGAAAAATGTACCTAAATCTGCGACTCCCTACCACACTTTACACGTAGGTGAAATTACTTGGAGTCATCTGAGACGCCATATCTGAGGTCAGAGAGCTTCTGAAATTCTGAAATAGAGAAAATTGTAACAGTAGGGGATACTTTCTATTCACTATCAGTGTTTTTAAAAACTGGCATTTATGCATCCAAAGTTTGCTTTCTTGCTTTTCGAGATCAGACATCAGTTCTCAGGAGACTTCCAATAATTAATAAGGATGTGCTTTAAATTTTGAATATTCAGGGTGATAATCTATGCACTGGATATCACTGAATATTATTAGCAGCAATATACCAGGCTTTTGAGTATCTGTGCAGATACACAAAGTAAATAATTCAATCTTCTATATTCAGATTTCAGAGAAGTATAATTCAGTCTTGGATTTTAATTAAAATAAGCTCTCAAATGTAAATTTGAGAAAATAAAAGAATTATATTTTTCATATTTTCATTAATAAAAGAATTATATTAATAGAAGAATTATATTCTTATGTTTTTAAACAATCAGGATGTATAAGTCATTAAAAGGCAGCAAATCAAATGGAGGGATTCAAGTTTGTGTCAATTCCTTTGAAAGACTTCAGTAATTAGCTTGATAAACTTTACATGCTGAGGCAAAATTCCAATCTTTTGTTTTAATTTATGTAATTTTACTAAATTATTTGTATTATGTATAAAGTTCAATAAAAATGGAGTTAAAGTACAAATTTATTTGGTGTAAAAATATTTGGGGGAGCCAGTAGGTGACGTCGTGGTTTAGGCACTGGATTCCCACATAACTGACTGTAGTTCAAGTCCCAAACCTGGCAACTTGCTTTCTCACTTTTTCTCTCTCTGTCTCTGTCTGGTGAGTGCATGTGCTCTATAGCAAATTTTTAAAAATTATAATAATAACAAATAAAATTAAGTAATTAAAAATATGTTGAAAATCATTTATAGCTTTTATCAGAATACACATTTTTCACAAACTTTCCAAAGACCTTTCTTGTATGTATGTGTGTGTGCATGTGTTTGTGTATGTGTGTGTGCGTGTGTATTAGATTGTCAAAACTTACTTTAGCAACTTAGCTGATGGCTATCTATTATATTTCAAAGTGATTCTAATTCTAGGTTGAACTTTCTCTACCACTATTCAAAATATTTCTTGAAATCTATTAGGTCAAAAGTATTTTTCTATTTAACATCCTTGACTCTCTTGTTTATTCTTCTGGTCACTGATACTATAAGAGACCTTTCCTTTTTTCAGAAAGAGATTTTTGCTATAGGGCACTTGCACTCACCAGAGAGACAGACAGAGATAGAGAGACAGAAAGTCAGAAATCATCCTCCCTCTTCCCCAGCAAGGAGGGCTACACCACAATCCCATCTCCATACTCATCTCGGGATTTGGGGCACAAATGTATATGTACCCAGTGTGAGTTTTAAGACACTAGGTCCAAGACTTGAACCGTGGTTGACGACATGGGAGTTCATTGATGTAACCATTATAACACCTGCTGGTCCCCCTTTTGAAAATATCAACGTTAATAAGCACTGTCAGATTTCTGTTTTGAAAGTGACCTATCAGCCTTATTGATATAAGCTGGTTATTTCAGAGTTAAAAGATTGAAGGGTGTGAAATGATGATGGAACATGTATTTTCCTGAAGTAGATGTGTATAAGGAACATAGCATTATTTATATTTTTAACTAAGGAAAAAAACGCTCTGAAACTTTTTCCAAGAACACACCACCATCACCACGACTACCCCATCCAAAAGGGGCAGTCCCTAGGGAGATGCCATATTCTTACCTGATGCTACCCCGTGACCCTGTGACCCCAGTTGATTGGCCTATGAGTGGATACCTCATTAAAGCTGGGCCAAGTAAAACTCTTCCCTCACATATTTTTGGACTAAAATCAAACAAGTAGGTTTATCTTGTACGTTGGTGGAAGATATAATATGGAAAACTCATAAAATATTGGTGACTCATATTCAAGTCTTTATTGAGAAAACACAATACAATGATGGTGACATATAAAGTATTAAATATGAGACAGTTTGCATTAAAATACAGGGTCATGGCTGCTTGTAAGACCCAACTACTCTCAAAGCTTGGTTGTCAATTCTTCCATGGATTTTGAGAGGTGAGCTTGAGTTCGATTCTGGTCAGTTACAATGTAAAGAATCAAGACCAACCTTTCCAGGATAGGAATTTTGATATTGCTGAATCTGAGTAAGGTAGGAATGAGTATCTTTTTGAAGCCTGAAGCTTTGCGAACCAACACTTCAATACGTACATGTTTTGGAGGTGCTAAAGCAGTTGTTAAACCACCACCTGTCAGGTTTGGGTTCAATCAAGTGATCCTAGAGGCTTAAAATTTAGGGAACTCAACAGAAGGATACAGGACTATGGCAAGATTGAAATACAGATTAATTAATTAAAATATATATATTGAACTATTGGACTCCGGTGCCTTTAATTGCTCCCAGAATTCTTTTCTGGAGAAACTGAGCAGTTTAAATAAAAGAGGTCTTTAGAAACCTACAATAAAAGAAAAAGGGAACAGGTATTCCTCCGATGACCTGATCAATTCTACAGTGACTCCCCTGAGACAAGCAGTGTGGTGCACATATACATAATTCCCAAGCTACTTTTTAGTGACTCACTCTTAAGAACAGCCAAGACTCTTCAGACATTTCAGAAAAGCATCCAGTATCAAGATGAGCACCAAATTAAACAAAAGGAATGTAGAGGAAAGAAAATGAAGACAAAAACAGAAGTTTTCATTCTGTAACTCGTAACCTCAGGGAGATAAAAAGAGGAGCAAACGCTTCTGGAGCTCTTGCTGTGGGCCAAGCAGTGGTCTACGTGGTTTGTGTATACCAATGCATTGGCTACTGTCCTGTGATGAAGGTCTCACCCCATTTCTACAGGTGAGGAAAATTAGTAATTTGTCAAGGTTTACACAATCAGAGAAGAATGGAGCTAGGATATGAACGTAGGAGGTCTGGCTATAGGTCCACCTCTTAACCACACACTATGACACGATCAGTTAAGAAACTTCTCTGTGTCAGTGAATCAAGTTTTATCAATCTGAGAATAAGATAGAGTCCTTGTGAATGAAAAAATATTATTATTAAGAATATAGTAGAAGGTTCCAAAAATAATTTCAGGAAATCTCCCAGGAGAATGGAAAAGGGATTATAGAATGTCTATCCTTCCTGGAGCGGGGGAGGGTGATTTCTCACTTTCTGTCTCTCTATCTCTCTGTCTTTCTGGTCTTTCTGGTGAGTACACATGCCCTACAGCAAAAAAAAAAAAAAAACAAACAAACAAACAAAAAAAAAAACCTCATTAAGAAAAAGCATGTTTATATATTACAAATTTCTCAGGACTAAACATAAATCTTACTGATATTGTTATTAGTAGAGCAAAGCTGATCAAAATAATCCAATCAAACTATGATTTTTGATTTAAAAAAATAGTAAATATAAAAATAAATTTGATGCACTCATGCACTTAGTCCTAGAATGAAACAGGTGATTCCAATATAGCCAAGATTAAAAACTAGTAGTCTACAGGAAAACAGAGGAGCCAATTTCAAGTTCCTACAAATGGCTCACTGGGCTGCAGCCATCCTATTCAAAATTAAGTTACAAATTAAAATGCAGATTCTGACTCAACTCAGTGTCCTGGGGCCTAAGTTTCTGTGTTTCTAGCAAACTTCCAGGCGATTCTAATACAGATGATTATGAAGCAGGGACCATAATTTGTGAGTAGCTAGAAGTGGTAACAGCGGAGTAGTGTTCTTAACCTTATCTGCACTTTGTCATCATCTGGACAAATTTAAGATTGTCCCAACCCCTTCTCCTGACATTCTGATGACTAATTTTACAGTCTGGACAGTGGCCTGAGCATTGAAAATTTTAAAACTCCCCACGTGAGTCTAATGTTAATCTCCCTTTCTACCAACATGTTTCGATCAAATTGAGCACTTTAATGTCAAGATTTTTTAAAAATGAGAGGCCTAGTTTTGGGGTAAAAGGAGAGGCCTTGTTTAGGGGTAAAGAATAAAGTAGCATCAGCCCTTCATTTCCCCTATTCCCTCTACCCTGATATGCTCTTCCACAGAGGCAGATCATCCTGAGGTCTGGGAGTTCTCACTTTTCTGCTAAGGAGTTAGTGCTCTGTATAGTGTTCATGTTTCCCCTTAGGCCTTGCCTTGGCAGAGCTCCAGGTCTGGAAGACCTGCTACACTTAGGGGAGAGAGTATAAAGCTCATGGTGCCATATGAACAAATTGTCTATCACAGGTAAGGCTGGCTTCATGGACTTAGACCAAGTGTATAAGAAGCCAACCTCAGAAGAGCCTTGCTCTGGAGTTTATGCTCTACTGCCACCATCTTTCATTTCTTCTTCTTATTTTTAAACTTCTGTTTTGTAAGTGAAATCTCACAGAACAATAATGCATGAGCAAAGATACAATTTGTAAATAGGCCATTTCTTATTGTCCTATTTGCTTAATAGCAATGAAGGATTCCATCAGTGCCAAATTCCAATGGACTGGCAACACATGTCCATTAACATTCAAAGTACAGTATAAGCATCCCATACCGGGGCTGAGTAAACACAGGCATTGACAGTCCCCAAGGCTACATTTCCCATTCAATCCAGAACTCAGAAAGAAGACAAAGGTATTCTAGAAGTAATGACAAAGGACCTCTATCCTATCTTTCCTATTTGTCTTATTTCCCTGTATTAACCAACGACTTAAACTGACAATCACAGAGAAGGAAAGGAAAGAAGAGGGAAGATAGAATAACCTATATGTTTCATGTATCAGGGAGTAAAATGAGGGTCCCTTGGTGGTACAATGGTAAAGCACTGCTCAAACAATGCTGTATCCTTTTGAAAAAAATTAAGGGTTGATTCCCTGGTCAACCTGTATGTACCTACATGTGTGTGCATGCTACTGGCTGACTGGGAAGGCTGGGTCTTCTTGGGTAAGGGTGAGATCTCCATGTGAAACTCTGTTGACGATGTGAGGATGCTTCTCTATGTCGCTCTCTCTCTTTCTTGCTCACTCTTAATAAATAAATGACTTTAAAAATAAGTAAAATTAAAGCATTTGAATTACTGCAAGCAGGTGTGTTTTACTGTTTTGGTAAAACAAAACATATTTATATATATATGCATGTATAAAATACAAATTACATCATTTTAGTGATTCTGCATACAAATTAAATGCTCATATTTGCATTTAAAACTGACATTATGCATTTAAAATTGGGAATAATATTTGTGCTAATAACTTACTTTTTTTGTTTTTACTTAAACAACATCAAATATCAAATAAAAAAACACCATAGCAATCAAGAGAGAGTCTGTGGAATAAAGAAACAAGCTATGTAATTTAGAACCTTTCACTGGCACTTTTTTCCTAGTTTTTAAAAAAGGGGCCCATGTTGGGGCCAGCAGGTGGTATGGCAGTTAAGAGTGCTAGACTCCCACATGGCCAACTGCAGTTCAAGTCTAGGACCTGGAGGCTTGCTTTCTCACTTTCCTATTCTCTCACTCTCTCTCTCTCTCTCTCTCTCTCTCTCTCTCTCTGTCTCTCTCTGATGAAATTTAAAAATAATATTAACAAATAAAACTAAATTAAAAAGGGGGATCATGTTTTCATTTTGCTCTTGGCACCAGAAACCCAATGGTCATCAGAAAAACTATAATGTATTTTTGCATAGAAATACATAGAAAAATACACCATGACTTTCCCAATGACTAATATTTACATAGCCAGCTCTGGTAGTGGGTTAAAAGCAGCACTGGTTCTAGTGACCAAGATTCAGCAGGGTCCCCAACTTCCACCCTCTCCTTTCCTTTAGAATATACTCCACTCTCCACAATACTTCACATATTAAGATTCTTTTTTTAATTCGTCTTTCTAAAATTTTTTATTATTTTAATATTTTATACATTCAATCACTGTACATCACTACAACTTGTAAAATGAATTAGCCAACATGAATATACTTCACACTAGTCCAGTGGAAGATACCATACACATTAACATCAATAATCCTCCATTTCTGTGTCCCTTAAATGTCTTGCTTCTCTGTTTTTCTCCTTGATTCCTCTCACTCTCCTCCATCTCCGGTCCTCTTCCCACACTGTCTCCAGTAAACCAGAGGCAGAAATCATTTCTTCCTGGCATACTTACTCTCTCAGGAAGTAACAGTCTGGGAACCAGCAGTTAGTGTAATGGCTATGTTGCTGGACTCCCACGTAGTCGACCCTGGTTCAGATCCCGGACCCAGTGGCTTATAACTCAAGCCAGGCACGTGTGCGTGTGTGCGTGCTCAAGATCCCGGGAGGAGAATAGAGAAGAAGGGATTGTGGCGTGACCATCCCCCCTGGAGGGTAATTTCTCGCTTTCTGTCTCTATGTCTCTCTGTCTGTCTGGCGAGCGAATGCACCCTATAGCAAAAACCTCTCAAAAAAAAAAAAAAAAAAAAAGAAAAGAAAAGAAATAAGAGTCTAATTATACTAAGTTCGATTGGTTTATCGTACTTAATAAAACACTTTAAATTTTATTTTAGTATCAGAATTTGAAGTCTTTTGGTGACTCAACCATGTTAAATCAGCTAAAAATTATCTCTATTTACTCAAAGTAAAAAATCTTAGACCAAACTGTGCTCAATAACTAAACTCAAACGTATTTATTTTACTTACTTTCTTAAAGAAATTACAGTGAAATTTTCCAATGCTGGTCATGCTTTTATAACGTGTGCTTTATATGTCTTTATATGTATTAGGTCATTGGGAAAGTCTTGACCTATTTTTCAAAAAAAAAAAAGTGTCATGACTTTTCTAATGACCCAGTAGATATAAAGGGAATTTAATTAAAATTGTAGTAGTTAATTTTTTTCAAAATAATCTGTTTCTAAACAATTTAAATATTACAGATTATAGTTATATCAATAATTTGTGTTTCTGAATTAGATTTTTATAGTTTCTGCTCAGTGAAAACTACATTGCATTTACCTGTTAATATCTTGAAAATTATAAATAAATATATGCCCAAGTCCATTTTTTGGCTGTTTTCTCCTGGCATTTTCATAATGTGTATATATCTGATTTGCAAAAAGAACTTCATAGTTTAAAATTCTATAATTATAATATGCTTAACCTTGGAGTACAGAATAATGTTTAATCTTGCTTTTTTCTTTAAAACCAAA
The DNA here is from genome assembly GCF_000334495.1 of Tupaia belangeri chinensis. Lineage (NCBI taxonomy): Eukaryota > Metazoa > Chordata > Mammalia > Scandentia > Tupaiidae > Tupaia > Tupaia belangeri. Next base: position 7,811,070 of record NW_006160040.1, on the reverse strand, counting down.
CCAAATAAATTACAAAGTATAAACCAGTAAAAATACTTCAAATAAACTAAATTTACTTTTTCTTTTTGGAGGCTCAGAGCAAGTAGCCACATATTTCATAATTTCAAAATAACAAATTGTTTTTAGGCCTTTCAAAAATATTACACAAAGAAAAAAAAAAAAAAAACTCTTCCCCAATTTAAAAACACAAATATATGTTCCAAATCAAGCAATTCAGTTATATGTGTTGAAATTTTTTTCTAACAATTGTCCTTATTTTTGTCACCTTTAAAACAATCTTCAAACAAGCAATTTTAATTAATCCATATACCTCACACCTTCTATCTGGAAAAAAAAAATGACATACGCACACTTTCCTCCAAAAAAATTTTTCCTTTAAAATTTAAAAATAGAAAGAACAAATCTCTACTAGTGCCGCCTTTTTGTATTATGAATTACTCATACTACTACTTTAATCAATCGTACTTCCTCTCTTATGCTATTCCAGTCTTCCAGAAATCAATGGACAGTGAAATCAGTAGGAACAAGATTATAGGCTTTCTACAATATTCCTTCCTATTTTTCAAAATTTGATTAGTTATCTATGTGCCAAACTATTTAGTCTAATGAGAATTAGAAGAATTTTTCTAACTTCACGATCACAGTTTTTCTTGCATTTTCATATTTCTATACCATGACACCCTCACAATCCAACTCTTTTCTGTGAGACGAGTGTCTCTACAAGCTTTCCTTTCCCCCTAACATTTCACAAAGGGTGGTGGAATGAAGCAAGGGCTCCATCACACACATACTCTGCACCAGCCACTGTCCTCTTCCAGTCAGTCTGCGCTCAGTCTTTCTGACTCCTTATGTTACCACTAAGGCAGCTACCAGTAAGCTCCAGATTACAGGGTGCCAAGAGAGTGTAACGTTACCATCTATTAACTGACCCAATCCCAACCTGTCTGTGCCGCAGTGTATGTCAATCCTTAGAATGCCCACGAGAGTGTGCAGTTTCTTTCCATATTAGTAACGATAACTACAAATCAAGTAGTGATATTAAAGGTAATCTATTTCAACTGTCATGACACACCTGAATGTTCCACCTAAATTAAGTATATTTTGGTCTAAGTAGAGTAGTTTCTTAATCTGGTAGAGTAGTTTCTTAATCTGGAAATGCTCAACCTTAGAATGGATGTAATGTACCATATGCACCATGGTTAGTCTGTTTTCACACTCGCTCTCCACTAATGGCAAGGTTCTTGGTGGAAAAGATGGAGTAGATGAAATGAATCTTAGGGCAGTATCCAACTAGCACAGATATGACAAGTGCCAAGCCCTGTTTGACTGGAGGAGCAGTCAACCTTTTTTATAGTAGTCCTGCAGCTTTGCTGCTAAGTATCAGGGTAGTTGTCTTCCTGAGCTTGTTAACTCAAAAGCAGACTTATTGGTCAATCACAAGTAAGAGGAAGTTATTCTTTGCCATACTATGGCCAACAGGAGTGATGGTTTAATGTCAGGAGATCAGAATGCCTATTACTCTAATCAACTTCACGTAAGGAGACTTGGGGAGGGGAGAACTCCAAAACTGGACAACTGAGATAATAGATATTCACTACTGAGCAAATGCAAAAGGACTTTTCCTCAATAGCAATTTTAGTGTAATGTTCATATTATTCATTAAGTGTATTATCTTTTCTTTTCTTTAACTGAAAATTCACATGTCCCTCCATAGTCTTTTAGCATACTTCATTTCATCCATATTTAAATGTTATTATGAAACCAAGCCTCCTGAATAAACTCAACTTGTGTCACTTTGTGGTAAGAATTGACTTTTGTATGTTTATTTTTATAAGAATGGCCTAGTTTCCTCTCTTAATTCTATCTCAGACATTTCTGCAAGTATCATTGTTTCCCATCAGCTAAGGTGCTCTAGATCTGTCTTGCTTTTTCACCCCCAAGTTAGCTACCTTCAAAGGAGAACTGATTCATTTTAGGGAAGAAAAGTACAAAGTCCTGAAATCTGGGACCTTGGCTGCATTTTATATCATTCCATGCCACCACTGACAATAAACTGCTGCCTTATTTTGGAAGCTGTGTAAGTCTTTTAGTAAGGTAGGGAGACTTCCAAAGTCAGCAAGTACTTCAACAATCCTGATATACCCAGGATTGCTGTAATGGTAGGGTTTACTGCAGCACATATTGCTCTCCAGTGCATATTGATATCAGGGCTCTGCTGGGCGGTTGCAAAATGGGTCAGAACCAAAAAAATGTGTCCTATAAAATGGCAGATGGCTATCATGTGTCCATATCTACATAACCAGGCCCAAGTCCATTTTTGCCTGTTTGTTTTTTTTTTCTACATTATCAAGTATACTATAGAAAATGGTAGTAGGAAACAGCAGATGGAATGATAGGTATATCGCTGGACACCCACAGAGTCAACCACACTTCAAGTCCCAGACCCAGCAGCTTAAAATTCATGCCAGGCATATGTGTATGCCTGCCCAAAATCCCAAGAGGAGACGAGGAGAAGGGATTGTGGTGTGGCCATCTCTCTGCCAGGGGGCGATTTCTTGCTTTCTGTCTCTCTGTCTCTGTCAATCTCTCCGACGAGTGCACATGCTCTATAGCAAAAACCTCCCAGAAAAACAAAAAAGAAGAAAAGAAAATGTCATTAACACACTGTGCTAAAATGTCCCCAGCTCCCAATCTCAGTTAACAAACAAGCAGTTCAGTGTGTTGAAGTCCATTAGTAAGACTTGTGTTCTTATTAGTGATTCTCTATGGGATGTAATGTGTGCTCTGTACAGATGACCACTGAATGGAAGTATCCTGTGCTTCCTTTGAAATTCTCTTTGTCCTAATTAGGAGACTTTATTGTGGCTTTCTTCATTTTTTTCTACCTGTTGCATTTCAGTCACAAATGTGGTAGTTAAACAGGTTTTATCCGTTGGTTAGAGACAAATCTTTTTATTTATAAAGGATGTCTTTATTATGATTAAGCAGCTTAAGTTGATTTCTGTTATGTTATACCAGAGGTTTTAATTCTTGAAGATGATCTCAAGTTATCATCTGTTCTAGAACATCTTTAGGATCTTTCAAATTATGACTGGAAAAGCTGCTACTTCCTACCAAGAGTCTACAGGAGTCAGAATTCATATGTACATTTTCAGTGGGTATATGAAAAGCTTTAATCAGGGATCATAAATCTGATATTCCCAAACAGAGAAAAGCCAAAGGTGAAAAGAGATTTGCCTGATCTGTGCTCTTCATAGATCTCTTAACTGAATTATTCATGAAAGAAGATACTATGTTCTTACAAAAATGTCTTTATGGATCTGCTTAGTGTTATTTCTCCTAGCCTATCTGGATCTTCTGATGGAATCCTGCCTAAGGTCAATATTAACTTCAGTGCCTGTAAAATCTTCTGAACTGCTTTGACTTTGGATTCTCAGTCCAAGCAACCCCATCACACATCACCAGCTTTTAGAATAAACTAAATTACTCTGTCATGCTTACGAAATGAGTTCTTACCCATGAGGTCTTCTGTTCCAAGATTCCCATTTCGAAGAAAGTTCAGACAACTCTGCAGAGCAGGGGCTTTCATACAAATGTTTGCAGAGACCAGAAAGCAATGAAAATGTCATTCACTGACAGTTAAAAGAGAGTGCAGAAGATGAACCCTGGGGCACTACTCCACATCTACCCTGACTCGTGGCTCCCACCATCTCACCCCAGACATTAGGTTGATATATCTTCCTATTGCTCATGAGAATCTAGTTTATTTCTAAGTGTTTTTGTTATAGATATGTCAAATGAGTAGAATGGAATTGATCATGCCATCAATTCATAACAAGTTATCTTCATTTGTTCCTCCTTTAATTTTATTGAGTTTTTAAATCCCATTTAACCCATGCAATCCATTTTTCTCCTCCACAGAATCACAACCTCAAGAATTTAAAAGTGGTACCTTCTGCCTACTTTCAATATTTTTATTTAAAAAAAAAAGAATGTCATTACAACAGGGACCTTCCTGTGTGTATATTCAATTTACATAAAATATGAGACAACAAAATTATTTTAGGAATCTGCTCATGTGACTAAATGTCTATCTTATTCATTCCTCATGACTACTGCATAGTCTATGTTTAACCTAATTTTTTTCCTGGCTCTTTATTACCACAAATAACAGTATGACAAACACTCTCATAAATGTTTACCATACCTCCCAGTGCCTCTTACGAGAATACTGGTAGGGTTAAGGGTCTATACAATAATTAATTCCACCAAGTACAGCTTTATTACTCTCCAAACTGGCCGTACCATTCTAGAGCCCCACCAGTGGCACATGAGGTTTTCCCTCCCCACAGCTTCACCAGCATTTGATACATAATTTTCTAACTTTCTGCACCTCAGCAAGCAGTACCTGAGAGTTTTAATTAATATTTATTTGCTATGCTAAATATGCATTCGTCTTGGTGCTGAATACTATAAAAAAATCTTCTTCCAAACTGTCATGTAGCCCTCATTTTTGTGTATGATATCTTTTATCATCTTTTATTAAGCACAGATTGGAATGCTAAAATGCACATCTACTCAGACTTTATTGCTGCTGAAAATGGCCAGAAAACAAATAATTTTGAGGTGCAATTACACTAATTTTCTCTTTATATCAGAGCATATGCATGAATGATTTATTTAAGAATCTACCTTGGGGTGTGGTGGTGCCCGTCCTATGGCAAAAAAAAAAAGTACATCCCAAATCTCAAAGAGACTTTCCATATTTTCTCCTAAGAACTTTACAGTTCTACTTCTCATTTTTAAATTTTATGTTTTAATATTTTAATTTTTAATTGTTTAGTCTACCTGTTTCCTATTTACCCAACTTATTTTTCTAGTAATTTCCTTTTTTTTCTCCCCGCACATGACTGGGTTTTTTTACTGCAGAAAGGGTGAGTCATGGAGTTCACAACGTGGGATCAGATGTCAGGATGAAACACCTCCCCTCCCTGTACATTCCCCACTGCCCCATATGAAAATAACAACTATGAGAGAGCAACTGAGACATTGACTGGAGAGCAGAGGGAAGAGACACTGAATTCCAGGGCAGCAGTGAAGGAACCACATGTGTGCTGGGAAGTCCCAGTGGCAGCGACTATATGAGTAACTAGAGTCTAAGTCTCTGGCTTCCACATGGATATGTATGAGTACACAAAGGTATGTTGTTTTCCTTTTCCTTCTCTCCCTTCTGCTCCATGCTATTTGCCATGGTGCCAGCTCCTCTCTACTTGAGGGTAAAGAAAGGGGCAATGAACAAGTCATTACCAAATTGTGATCATACTCACACACATCCACTTCTGGATCTCTGCTACTACGGGATTTTTTTTTTAAGTATTCTTTCAGTGCCTGGGAATCTTTTTGCATCTGCTCCAGGCTAGGCTGTATGGCTGAGTCACATGTAAATCTGCTGTACTTCGTAATGACCATGGTCATCGTTTTGCTTGTTGGGAGCTGTCATGGTGGTTGTACTGGACCATCATATGGCACTGGCTTCTTACAGAGTACAGGTACACGTCCATAACTTAGGTGTTACCCCTTCAAGAGCATCTGTGTTCTGTGTGCAGCTATTAATGAAGGTGGACTCCAGCTGGATACATGCCTCACAATCTTTCAATGCCAACTGAGACTCCAGGAGGTTGGTGTAGCTGGCAGCTTGACATACCATGGTTTTGTTGATGAGTTGGGTATAATGCTTCATGGCCTGGGGATAGTCCCTTTTGTGAAAATAATCATTTTGTTTGTTCTTCTTCTCCAAAGCCAGGTCATGGTTTTCCAAGGCAGTCATTCTTGCTCCTTCAGAATTTTCTCTACCTGCTGACATTTCTTGAGCACATCTGGTGTCCAGTGCTCTGCCAGAGATGTGTAGAAATGGATGGCATTCTTGTACATTTCTTGTTTGATAGGAATTGCCAATCCGAACATAAGCTTTGGCAACCTGTCAATAACACTCTTGGTTTTCTCTTCCTACTCCAATGGCCTTCTCACAAAGCTCTTGGCATTTATTGTAGTTGCTCTTTACAAAAAATATCATTGTTTTATTGATGTTAAGTCATGTCCGTAGACTCCAGTTCCTTGGCTCGGTCATAATGCTTCAAGACGGTGTCAAAGTCTTCTTACAGGTGTCATTCCCCAACTTTCTTCTTTCAGTGGCTTCTCTCTATCCACATAAGATTTTATTCCATTGGCTCTGGCTTGGTCTCTATTTTGGGAAGAGATGATGATGATGTTGTTGCCACCTCTTCCTCCTCATTCATGCTGCCCAGATCTACTCCAAGGAGGACACTGAAAGTGGTCATGATCTGAGAATATTGTAGTTATGTGCACAAATCAGAGAGCTTTTTTGTAGTTTCTTTATCAGTTCCTGGTAGACAGGATCATTTAGCAGTGTTCTTGTCCTTGGGTCACTGATACAGAGGGTTATTTGCTTCATGTTTTAAACCTTCTCATAGATTCACTTGGCTTCTTCAGATCCATTTATGAACTTAAGATCTGCTGCTTTTCACCAGTAACCCTTGCACCAGGCTTTAAGTCAACAATTTTGTAGACATCCTCAAAAGCCTTCTGATAGTCTCCATTTTGACATAGGCTGTAGACCAGTTGCTACAGAATACATGGTTCCGGGGATCTAACTTAATTGTTTCCAAATAACAATATAAGGCATCATTGATGTTCCCAGAACTCAAGCTTTATTATTCTTCTCTTTTAGCTCATTTACCTCCTCTATAGCCTAGCCTGAAAACCCTGGAATCAAATCCACTCCATGTTCCCAAACCTGTTCTACCAATTTATATATTGTTTGTGTTATATATTCTATCAAAGTCTCCTAACATCTATTAAACAATTCATCTACTTTAAAAGTTCAAATACCATGTTTCTTTATATGTATGTTTGTTTAGTTTCTGTTGCTTTAAATAATGTCTTAATATCAGTTAATACTTTTTCCATTACTACTTCTCATTTTCTGAAGTATCTTAGGTATTTATAGATATTTATTCATCTATCTAGATTTAAGAATCCGCCAATGGAGATGCACATGCAAGAAACATTTCTTTTTGAAGAGGTTTTGCCATAGGTGCGTGTGCTCACCAGAAAGACAGAGAGAGACAGAGAAACAGAAAGCGAGAATTCACTGCCCCCCAGGGAGGATAGCCACACTGCAAACCTTCTCCATTCTCCTCTCAGGATCGTGGGCATGCATGCACATGTGCCCGGTGTGAGTTTAAGCCACCGGTTCTGGGATTCAATCTGTGGTCAACTATGTGGGAGTCCAGCAGCATAGCCATTACGCCAACTGCTGGCCCTCTACATGCAAGAAACATTTTCTGAACAAGGCCAGATCATGAAAATGCAATGCTCTGAGAGGCTGACCCACATAGAAGGGTCCCAGGTTCAGGCCCAGAGACCTTCCTAAGTATGCCAGAAACTCACATGACTTGAACTGGGACTGGCTGAAGCTGGAGGTAGATCACAGCATCAAGACCCTGTTAGTGATAATCTCTCTCTTTGTGTCTCTCTCACTCACAGAAGAATTTTTTTTTTAACGTTTGCTGGGATTTTACTTCAATGGTCTTATATATTTAAAATATAAAATTATCCTATTCATAAACATGATTTAGTTCCAAATATTTCTTGAGAGGTTTTTGCTATAGGACGCATGCGCTGGCCAGAAAGACAGAGAGACAGAAAATGAGAAATACCCTCCAGGGGGGGATGGCCATGCCACAATCCCTTCTCCTCCATTCTCCTCTTGGGATCTTGGGTGCACACGTACATGCCCCTGGCGTGAGTTTAAGCCACCGGGTACAGGACTAGAACTGCAATCCACTACATGGGAGTCCAGTGACATAGTACTGCTGGTTCCAGCTCCAAGTTTTTAAGGTTTCTCTTATATACATTATTCATAAGGCTATGATGCATTTCACTTGATTCCTAGATATATTACAGAGTTTGTTACTATAGACATTGGGATTAATACCCAAGGCATTTGAAACTATTTCTTCTCTTGCCTCTCCCATGGTGACTAAACACTAAAATATTCAACTCCCACGTTTCACTGTGTATGAGGGAAAGTATCTAGTTTAGGCCAGAAAGAGTGGAGGGGCTATCTCCCTGAGTTGACCTCCCCAAAACACAAAACCTCATAAGAAAGCACCAAACACCCACCTGACTCCTAAAGTCCTTTTATTAGTAAGCTTTATAATTCCACTCGATACCTTTAGACCACAGTAATATACTAAACAAAATCCAGGAAGTGAAATTCCTTCAACTTATCTTCTTCAGAAGAAAAAAATCTTCAAGGAAAGAGATGAAGGAGGAACTATAGATTCATCACACGACAGCAATATTGGACTTACTCAGATCTCAATTCAAACATATACACTGGAAAGTCAGTAAAAAAAAAAAAAAAACAATAAAAGAAAGGTGAACCTTGGATATGTGACTCTACTAAAAAGTTATTTTTTAGGTGGGGTAAAGGATTCTTTTCTTCAAGAGATATGTACAGTAAAATATTTATAGATAAAATGATAGGGTATCTTGAGTTTGGTTCAAAATAATATTGAAGCCACATGTTTATAATTATTGAGGTTGGCTTACAAGTGAAATATTTTATGTTCTATGTTTGAAACTTTACATAATAAGTTTCCTTATAAAAATAGTACTGATTTTTTGTTATTCATATTTCTGAATTCTAGTCATTCAAAGGTTCATTTTTTTGTTTGATAAATATGATTCTTCTCTTTCAAGATGTTATCCTCCTCGAAAATATCTGTTGTCCTTTGCTCATATTATTAATGAAATGATTCATTTGACAACTATAGGTATATAACTAAGCTTTCTATACTATTAGCATGTCAATTTAGAAAAAAAAGCTAAAAGGTCTGTATATTGGGAAAAGTGGATCTACAGACAGGCTTAAATAAAAATAAAATTCAAGTAAGGAGTACTAACTTTAGTGTACTTCTGTTCTGGGCAAAGAAAAGAGGGAGAACTCCCAGAGCTCTACTGTGGCTTTCTAGAATTACAGATTTAATCTGCTTCTATCTGGCTCAAAGCACATAGTGGAAGCCACTCCTAGACACTTTCTTAAAAGAAAAATTGGAGGGTTTTAACCTGGAAGGTAAAAAGAAAATTACTACATTTTACAGTCATCATGAAACTACACCTTTAATTAAGTAGTCTAGTTCATGACCCAACCCACTGTTACCTTAAGTACTGACTCTCTCCAAAGTTAGAACATCTCTGAAGCTCTCTTGGAAAAATGAATCCTTCTTCCATTGCATGTCCTTCGTTTTCTGAACTGAGGATTTCTATGTTCTGCTTTATTTGTCAAAAAGAGCTCAGAAATCCATATAACACAGGTTTTCATCTTTCCATTCTCTTTTTTTTTTTTTTTTGAGAAGTTTTTGCTACAGGGCACATGCACTCGCCAGAAAGTGAGAAATCACACACACACCCCCCAGAGGGGATGTCCATGCCACAATCCCTTCTCCTCCATTTTCTTCGGGATCTTGGGCACACACGCACACACGCCCAGCGTGTCTAAGCCACCAGGTCCAGGAGTCAAACCATGTTAACTACATGGGAGTCCAGCGACATAGCCATTACACTAACTGCTGCTCCCTCCATTCTCAAAATTTTTTACAGATTTAACCTCTTGGTCCTTTTTTCTCATCATTCCATGCGAAGGTAACATGTTCTCTAATCCATGAGCTTGAACCAGAACCCTTGGTTCACACCTGTAGATGTATTCAGATACAGTATCAAGAAGTAAGACCCAAAGTGTAAATTCTCTGATGTCACCAATGTGCACTTTTAGTGGTGGGGTGAGATCTCACAGTGAGGGGTGGGCTTCATTGCCAATAAGGAAACGAGGACCAGAGAGAAGGAATCTCACATTTTTCAGCAAAGCATTGATAAGAGTGATTGACTAGCAGCTAATTGTATGTCATCACTACAGAGATCATATTTTTTAAGTCAAGTTCTTTTTATTAAAGACCAGAGTGTTATTCACCAACTTTATTGATCACATTTATCATCACAAATCAGTAAGTCTCTTTATATAACACTTAGATATTCATTCCAGAAAATTGGGGAAAATAAGTACTTTGTAATGAGGAAGTTACAAGAAGAGCCTTATTGATTCTTCCGAAAAATATTAATGTTTCTGAAAAAAGAGTGTCCAGTCAGGGAGAAAATCAGAGCATGTTTTTGTTTGTTTGTTTGTTTGTTTTTTTATAGATTCAATAAGGATAAAGAAATACCTGTATTAGTTAAGCTGGTTTTGATTGAAATTATATACATGAAAACACTTAACTAGCATAAAGAAAAAATGGAGTTTAGAGGAAGGGCAGTGTGGCAGATCTAAGGCACAAGTGAAGCCAGGTTGCTGCTGGGCCTGAAGGCCTTTTAGAATCTGGGACTTCAAACCATCACAGTTACTGATTGATAAGCTAGTAGTAAAACTAACTATATGTTAAAAAGAGATCAAATTATCATTACTTAGCACATGTTTTCATGTACTGAAAAACCTTACAGGGGAAAAAATTCTCTTGGGATTAATGGGATTTGTGTAAAATCCAAGCCAGACTCTGATTCACCCCTTGAACATAGACCATGCCTCCTGTTAGGTGAGTTAGCAAGTCGTAAGTCTTGGGACAGACACCATCTGTGATTCTATCATGCAGAGAAGGCAGATTGGTAGCAAGAAGAAAAAAAAAAAAAGTCAGCATTTCCTGAGTCCTGAACTCATCCACATTAATCTCTGGGTTTCATCTGACTCACTAATAAGCAAATCCCATCACTCCCTGCTCGCCCACGTATTCCTTTATGCATTTGAAGCAAAATTATTTCAGCATAGGGGAGGACAAGAATTTGAAAAATAATCCAGACAAATGAAACAAGACACCTTATTTTTAAAACTCTGACATAATTTGTGAAGATCAGATATCATTAGTTCATCATTTCTGCCATCTTATTAAAGAAGAAGCAGGGTCAGGGTCTTAATATGGAGGGAGAAGGGACCAGCAGTTAGCATAATGGTTATGTCACTGGATACCCACGTAGTCAACTGCAGTTCGTGTCCCAGACCTGGTGGCTTAAAATTCACACCGGGCGCATATGCATGCACGCACAAGATCCCGAGAGGAGAATGGAGAAGGGATTGCGGTGTGACAATCCCCCCGGGGGGGTGATTTCTCGCTTTCTGTCTCTCTGTCTCTGTCTGGCGAGTGCACGCGCCCTATAGCGAAAACCTCTAAAAAAAAATAATACATAAATAAATAAATAAATAAAAAGATAGAGGGAGAAGAAAGAAAAGAAAAAAAAATAGTTCAAATGGACCTTCAATGGTTATAAAAAGTAAAATTGTTATGTTTAAAAAATAAATAAAATAAATGGTAGTCATCACTAAGGCTTATTTACTTAATTTTCTTAAATTTTTAACATTAAAAGGTTTAACCTATTTTGAACTTAATAAATCTTGATGGACTCATCTGTGCTTATGAGTAAAACAGATGTTCGATGAAATCTGCCTGTGATTTTGGAAATCCTTATTTCACTTTTTTCTCAAGAACTCATCCATTGCATTCATTGAGTGGTGCATCTAAGGAAGACAAAACTGTAAGTTTTATGCACAATAAAATGTATGAAGAAAACTGTTTGAGTAATAATTAAAGATCTTCCAGAACGAGTTGTGATAATCAACTTTTGAGGGCTTTGGCCCATTTTAATCATGTTCTGATATTTTAATTTCAGGTCTATTACTTTGATAGGCTAATTTGATTAAATTAGTACTGACAAAGAATGAGTAGACACACCGTTAAAACCATCTTTGTAGATGAGTTTTAAATTCCTTTTCTCAGACTGTCTGGAGTAACCGGGCCTGGGCTAATTACTACAAGCCAAAATCGACCTCTTCATCTGCCTTCTTTTGTAGACCCTTCCTCATAGCCAACATTTTAAAACATCGACTACTTTTATGACACACATGTACCTGTTTTACTTACAAGACTAGTTCATGATCACCAGGACCTCCTACAACTGGACTTTTTCATTTCTGAAAAAGTCTATTTCTCCCATGAGTGAGAAAGACAGAGAGAGAGACAGGGAGACAGCACCCCTAACTCAAGACTCTTCTTGACACCACCATCCACCCCCAGCCTCGGCCAATCCCAATAATGAGCACGTGCATGCCTAACGTAATCAGAGAGGTCTCTGGACACAAACTGGGAACCTTTCCATGTGGTGGTCAACCTCACCAAGCTGTGTCCCCATCTGGCCCCCAGACATCCTCATTTGTCCACAGTTTAGATACTCGAATTGTGCCTAATAAAAGAGTATCTGCATCTTTTTCTCTAAAGCATATTACCAGTTTCCTGCTTACTCTCCCTGGATCATTAAGGTCTCCAGGGAACTACCTGAGTTCACAGGCAATGTCCTTTAATGAACCTGGCATTTCAGCCTTCTCTGAAGGGTCTCTCAAAACATCATTATTGTCATACCCAGCAACCAGGCTTGAAAAATAAAATTACTTCTTAATTGAAAGATTTGGGGTCTGAGGTCAATCTCTTTTTCCTGATAATTCATAGTAATTAGACCTTCTAGCAGCTAATTGATGGCAGTCATGGTGTCATGCCATTTGGAGTGTGAGAGGTGCTAATGGCTTCCTGGAAAAACTTCAGGGAAAATTTACACTTAGAAACCTGATTAAGAACTGTTTTCACAAGACTGGCTGATTAAGTTGATAAACACAATACAGGAAGGCTTCATTATTTGAGTTCTGGGAAAAGACCATTTAAAATCAATCTCCTTAAAAAAGAAAAGAAAGAAGTAGCAAGTGCAAAACAATGTATGTATTAAATTAACATCGAGGTAAATAAATACACACACACACACACACACACACACACACACAATGCCTCTGGAAGAATCTACAAACTATTTGTAACAGTTGTTTGAGGAATAATGAGATAAATGGAGACAAGAGGGCCAGGAGACAGTTTAACTATGAGCTATCTTAAATATTATATACATTTATCTGTCAATAATGCAAAACATAAAAATTTCCAAATATACATATACCATATAAATCATTATCATTTTTTTAATTTACTTTAAAAAAGGATTTTTTTTTTAATTTTTAGAAAATTGACAATAAGTGACCAGTAGTTGGTGTAATGGCTATGTTGCTGGTCTCCCATGTGGTTGACTGAGGTTCGAGCCCTGGACCCAATGGTTTAAACTCACACTAGGCACATGTGGGTGCATGCCCAAGATCCCAAGAGAATGAAGGAGAAGGAATTGAGGCGTGGCCATCCCCCAGGGGGTAATTTCTCACTGTCTGTCTCTGTCTCTCTCTGTATCTTTCTGGAGAGAAACTCTTAAAGCTGAATCAGAAACAGAATTATGGGGACCAGTAGATGGCATAATGGTTACATTGATGGTCTCCCATGTAGTCGACCTCTGTTCAAGTCCTGGACCTAGCAGCTTAAGACTCACACCAAATGCATATGTATTCATGCTCAAAATCTCAGGAGGAGAATGGACAAGGGATTACAGCATGATCATATCCCTGGGGGGAAGAGGGGGTAACTTCTTGCTTTCTGTGTCTCTGTCTGTTTTTTGGGCAAAAAAGAAACAGAATTATGAATGTTGATTGGATATTTGGTGGTATTAAGATATCATTTGGGGTGGCCAGCAGTTGGCATAATGGGTATGTTGCTGGACTCCCATGTAGTCGACAGTGGTTCGAGTCCCAGACCCAGTGGCTTTAACTCTCACCGGGTGTGTGTGCGTGTGTGCCTAAGATCCCAAGAGGAGAATGGAAAAGGGATTGTGGCATGGCCATCCCCTTGGGAAGTGATTTCTCATTTTATGTCTCTCTGTCTTACTGGCAAGTACACACAAAAACCTCTCAAAAAAAAAAAGAGATTTTTTTATAATTATAATGGTACCATAATTATATTTTCCTGAGTACTTTTCACTTAAAGATATTTACTGAGGGCATGATATTTAAAGGCACTGGATTCCCACATGGCCGACCACAGTTTCAGTCCCATACCTAGTGGCTTTCCTTCTCTCTTTCTCTCTCTCTGGCCAAATTAAAATAATAATAATAATAACTAATAGAATTAAATGAATAAATCTTAAAAAATAAAGATATTTAGGGTACATTTTATGAAAGATATGTGAGAGATTTATTCTTAAGTAATCCACTGTGCATGAGGAGGGAGTGGTCATTTGTTAATAATCTTTGAACCTGAATAATAGGTACATATGGGTTCATTTTGCCATTTCCCATTTTGTATGTTTGAAATTTCCCACAAAAATAAAACTGAGACATACTTTGTTGATGCTCTTGTATTTATCGAAATTGGTTATGGAAGGGAGGGAGGAGTAATCTATGAACAGTCTATGAGAGTGCAAAATCCTAGAAGACACGTAATTTCTAACAGCCAGAACTGAGGAAGACAAGGCAGCATTAACAAGGCTGCACTACAGACCTTGGGAAAGTTACATCAGGATGTGAATCCTATATAAAGTGCCTAAGAATCAATTACCGTGTCACAGAGATATTGGCTCACCAGTGCTTGAGTGAGAAATAAGTTCAAGGACATGTCCAACACAGAATAACACTGGCATAAAATGGAAAGCTGTTCCTTTCTCACCTGAATTAAATCCTTGGTGAGTGATTCAGGGCTGATTCGGCAGTTCTGTAACCTTTAAGGATTCCCATAGCCTTCAGCAGCCCAGGTTCATCCCCAAACCTTCACTCCCTCTTTCTTGTTGTCCAAGTGTCTGCATTCCAAGGGCAGGAATGAAGGAAGAAACCAAGCAGTGACAGAGAGAGAGAGAGAGAGAGAGAGAGAGAGCCAGCTATCTCTATCTCTCTCCCTTTCTCTCAAGGTTATTTTCTTAATTTTTGTTTTAATGCATTATAGGGCCTATCCACTTCCCAGAAAGACAAAGCGAGAAAGTGAGAAAGCAACCCCCCAGGGGAGATAGCCACACCACAGTCCCTTCTCCCCTAGGGATTTTAGGCATGCACATACACACATCAGTCATGTTTTTCAAGTTGTGGTGTCTGGACCTCAAACAGCCAATTGGCCATATAGGATCCAACTACCATGCCACTGGATGGTCCTACCATCTGTCTTTTATGGAAAATTCTTAGAAGTCATCTTAAGAGCTGATAACTAGGCCACATATAACACCAATATGTCACATTACAGAGCCAGGACAGAATCTGCCACTCACTTAGGGGGTCAAAAGGGGCAGCATGCCACCAAACTCAAGGTCAGCATTTACAGGCTGCCCAAAGAGCTCTTCAGAAACGGTTCCTGCATCTGAGACTCGAGAGGCATGGTCGGCCACATGGGCTCCTGCGCCCTTAACCACCAAGCCACTAGCTGGTCCAGTGAAGCTGTTTTATATACTTTTGGTTATTATCGGGGTATCAGAATTAGTGATATAAATATTTTTTATATAATTTTTAAAATTTGTTTTATACATTCAATCACATATGTCACTTAGCTTGTAAAGTGAATGTTCCAACATGAATGTATTTCTCACCAGTCCAGTTGGGGATACTATACACATTATCAATAAATAATACCCCATCTCTTTGTCCCGTAAATGCTTATCTCTCTATTTTTCTCCTTAATGTTATAGAAATCTTGTATTCTAGCTTGAGTGTAGAAATGGTAGTAGGAGGCAAGAGTGCCTATGATGGTATAGATCACAAATAGTAACACTGGTTCAGAACAAGCTAACTTCTGTAGTGCAGCAATGAAATCCCAGGTGAGTTTTGCTACACTGATGTACTCCCCATTAAGACCACCCAATCTCCCTTATTTCTTCCTCCTTTCTCTTTAGTGTACAAGTTAAAAAACAAACAAAAACAGGAACTGGACTTTAAACAAGAATAGAAGAACTGGGACCAGCAGTTAGCGTAATGGCTATGTCACTGGACTCCCACGTAGTCGACCACAGTTTGAGTCCCAGACTCGGTGGCTTCACACCAGGCGCGTGTGCGTGCATGCCGAAGATCCCGAGAGGAGAATAGAGAAGGGATTGCAGCGTGGCCATCCCCCCTGGGGGGTGATTTCTCGCTTTCTGTCTCTCTGTCTCTGCCTGTCTGTCTGGCAAGCGCACGCACCCTATAGCAAAAACCTCTCAAAAAAATAAATAAATAAAGACTAAAGTACAGAGTTGTTAAAGCTTTTGTTATGGAAAAAAAAGTGGTATAGGGTCAGATCTCCTATGGAATCTTTTTTTTAAACACTAATTCTTAAATCATCATAACAAGATTAGCTTTTTATATCATTAAAGGAAAAACGCTTGCATAGAAACCCAGACATCAGGATCGAGCACACTCTGTGTCCTTTAGTCCACCTGGTTCTCAAAGCAGCACTTGGAAATTTGTTACAAAAGCAAATTCTTGGGTCTGGCCTAGACTTACTGAACCTATCCAGAGGACTCTGATCCCACCACAGAATTCTGGTGCGCATTAAAAGTTTGGAACAACACTCTAGTCCAGGGATTCTCAAGCCCCGCTGCACTTTTGGATTCATTTAGAAAAGTCAGAAATGTAACCTTGCCTCTTCCACCTCCAGAAATTCTGAGTTGATTGGTTTTGGCCACAGCAATATCCTCAAGTTCTCCCAGGTAATTCTAATGAGAAGCCAGGACTGCAAACCATAGCCTGCTCATGTTATCTTGACCTTTACAGTCAAATAAAAATTCTCAAAGAAACTACATCCCAGAGGCAGGGTCAAACTAGTAGGCCTCCCAACATCTGTAGTTTTTTTCTCTTCACGGTCTCTTTTCTGACCCAAGTAGAAAGGTTGCATTCCTCCACACTTTGGCTCCTGGCACACTATTAGCATACTCTGGCGCTGAATATACTTCTCATCTTCTTTCTTTCCTGGCATCTCCATTGGGATCCCTGCCTCACTCAGTCGTTAGTTTTTATCAGTCATCAAGCAGGGCTTAATCCAAGAATTTTAGGCAGAGAGAACATTGTATAGAGCATATTCGTGGGAAGTATCTGGTGGGTAAATATAAAGCAGATGAAAAAAAGAGTTCAGACCAAACTTTTATTTAAGGTTATTTGTTTATTTCATGAGAGATTTAGACAAGAGAAAGAGATACCAACACCCCTAGCCACAATCCACCTTAACCACAGCCAGCCACAATCACAGGCACATACATGTGTGTGTGCATGGCGAGCACATGGAGACCTTGGGACACAAACATCTCCATACTCCAACGTGTGAGAGTGGAGGAGGCTGGCTGTGGGTGAAACGGGGGAGGGACAGAGAACAGGAAATTAATTCACATGAATGGGGAAGGGCAAGTGGGACTCGATGCTTTCTATCACTTCATTAAGTAATTTAAACAGTCATTTTATAGTAAAAATTAGTCAACATGTAAAACTTCTCTCTAAAATATGAGTTAAAGCTTTTGATGAACTAGGATTTTAAAGAGGTCTCTAATACAATAAAGACTGTTAAATTAAAAGCTAGCCATCTTCAACTTAAAAATAACAGATGATGTCAATAATTGGCAACAAATTTTCAGCACATTCTTTTAGCAAGGCTCGGGAAAACAATGCGAATTGTCTTATTTAATCCTCACAAAATCTTAACGGTTGAGTTCATTGATCTCTTTACTGATTGGAAACGTGAGCCACAGAGAAGTTAGATAATTTGTCAGAGATCATAAAGCTAAAAGCACAGACTTCAGATTTGAGCCTCCAATCTCTGGCTTCCACAAGTCTGACAAGAAAGCTGCTGTACCTAGGACCAGAGAGGAACATGGGAGATGGCAACTGAGAGCATTCGTTCTGACCTGGTGGAATAGTCTGATACCAATAACTCTGAAAGCAAAACTCAGCAGCAGTGGCTTGACGTTGAACTTGCTGGGCGATGTTCTCTCAACTCAGTTACGTGAGGACTTTCGCAAGCAAAACTGCAACTGGTGAACAAAAGTTCAGGGATCCAGACTTCAAATCAGTCATTTCCCTCTTTATGTAATTGGTTCCTTTTGGTTCAGAGCCTTTTGCCAGTTTACATACTTGACATTGCGCCTATCAGCACCTTTTTGTCACATACACCATTTTGATGGCCATGCAATGGGCCAATTATTGAAAATGATAACGGATAATACCCATTACCACATGAATCACCATTAACACTTAGTCAAAATTCTTCACCTTTCAAAAAAATCTTAAGTGACTGTGTTTTAGAAAAAATAAAAATGGGAAACTTAGTATTTCCCCAGTAGCTACTAGTCTGTCTCTAAAATTTCAGACCATATCAAAACATCTCACAGTGGCTTTAATTTTTGTCTCTCTCCAGATGACTGCCATTAGCAATAATTGTATAGAACAGTGCTTGGAATTGGGGGTGGGGGAGAAGATATTGTTTCTACATACAAAATTTACTATCTAACTTACAACCGAATATTCTCCATCAGTTACTACAAAACAAGATGTATTGTCTCTAATCATCACATCTATTTGGCTGAGGCATATAATTATCCCCATTTAGAGACTAAGAAACTGAGGCTGAGTGGTTGATACTATCCCTAGAAGTCCCTTATTCATTTAGCTACAGCCCACAAAATCTATTTTAAAACTAGGAAAGTTTTCTAGCTGCAAGGTCTTCTAAATTTACTAAAAAAAGTATAAAATTGTTTTGTTATGGCGTCCACAAATATTAAAGTCTAGCAAATCTTTGCACTATAACCATTATCTCTTCCTTGGTCATTCTGGGCCTTCTCAGGTCAAAGGTCTCTCACCTTCCAGAGAGCTTCCAGGAAGGGCTGAACTTCTTACGAGCAAATGGTCAGGGGGGCGCCAGAACCAGCTTCTCCTGGCAGCTCAGGACAGAAGAATGGGCGCAAAGGTTCTGAAGTGTAGAAACAAGTGTATACACAAATGAAGGCATTGTTTCTAACATCAAAGAACTTGAGTTCTTCCATCTCAACATCCAGGAAGATCCCCACATGGGAAAGGCCAGAGCTTACAGGAATTCTTCTTGCTAGTATGGCATTGGTGTGAATTACTCCTGCCTTCATGCTGATGACCCAGTAGCCATGCTCAGGGGTTAAATCATTCTTCCTCTTCTTTCGGTTGACCGACTCTTTGCAGACACCCAGAGCCCACTCCTTGCCTTCTCCCACTTCAACCTCCCAGTAATGGCGACCGAAAGAGAAGGAAGGAGTGCCTAGGACACAGGCCAGGTAGGTAAATCTCCGAGGATTTTTCCTCCGTCTTTGGCAGATGTTCCTATAATGGACACTCCTTAGATCATTGGACAAGATGAGGAAGGAGTTGGCTGTGTCTGCATCCAAGGTCATGTCCTCCCGGAACTTCAGGAGTTCGTCACTCAAGTGCAGGCTTTGCTCCAGTAGGGGCCCATGCTGCTTGATGAGAAGGGCCAGTGATCTAATTTGCCATTCTTCCACAGGAGGTTTTTCACTTTCTCCTCGACACATAGGACACATCAATTTTGAATCTCCCCTTTCTAGCTGCCAATTTTGAATGCAATCCCAGCAGAAAATATGTGCACAGGAGAGAGAAACAGGATTGAAGAAAACATCCAGACAAATGGGACAGGTTGCCTCTGCTTGTAGACTTTTGGCCATGTTTCCTGAAGGTTGCTCCTTAGCCGTACAGTGAGCTGAAAAGACCCTTTATCAGCTTCTGGAAGTGAGCAGAAGCCTTCAGTAGACAATCTCTCTTCAATAATCAAAATGTACCTGAATGCAATACAAACAATTAAACACTATAAACATGTCTGTAGTTTATGTATGAAAGTTACTTAAGTCAGAAAATTATAGTAAAGTCTATGAGAAAAACTAACATCCAAGTAATCATAAGAGACAGTGTCTTTTCAGATGGGGAAACTTACCTTGCCTGGAGATTTTTAGATGAGGTGTTGCCTATTCTGACCAAAGCTGCTCTTTTCAATAGCCAAGTCCAATGGGATCTTTGATTGGATCTAGGAGTGGGATCTCCACCTGAATCAGGGTTTCTTTGTAGGTCACCTTCAAATTAAGAAAAAGGATTCCCAGGTCTAAATCCAATCATAAGACTAATGCTAGCCCTACCTTAATCATTGCAGAGAAGTGACTATGAGAAACCCTCAGAATTTCAAAGAAAATTATGAGTAAAACCAGCAAAATCCACTGCAAAACAAATGAGATGCCTGTGATAGAATCTATTTTAAGAACAAATATTAGGTGAAATACTTTAAAGCACTCTTAGAAGACTAATCACAATTTGAATGAATGTGAATAAAAACAGATTATAATCAAGACCAGCAGTTAGCATAATGGCTACATTGCTGGACTACCATGTAGTTGACCACGGTTCGAGTTCTGGACCCGGTGGCTTAAACTCAAGCTGGACATGTATACCAGACATGTGTGCATGTGTGTCCAAGATCTTCTGAATATAATCATGCCTAAACAGAAAGCAAAAAGATGTCCTTTGGTAAGGAAGAAGACCTCCAGTGACCCCAATTTCCTCAAAGCTTAAGAACCTGTAGTATTCCTAGATCCTCCTTCTAGGCCATCTTATCATTGCTGTTCTTTGAGTGAGCTGATTGCCGGTCTTGACTGGTTGGATCTAGCTGGTCTGTGATCTGAAGATGGCCGCTGAAGACTGGACCATGGCTATGAAATGGTGTGAACAAAGGGCTCTACTCCCAAAAGGGCCTACATCAAATAACTAGCATAACTTCTTACCAAAAATTCACCAACCACACATTAGTTACGGCTGGAGTAGCAGAATCAGAGACAGCAGAAAGAGTTGCAGGGTCCTCGTTACCACAGAGGAAATAACGGGCCCTGCTGAGGGGTCATAAACTGAGTCCCTTCCATCCAAATTTTTATTAAGAGGCTTCTGAGCTCTCAGCCTCAACTAGATTCTGGACATAAATTGATTAGCAAGTATAATAGACAGGATCTGCCCACACAAAATGTGGAGTCCTCAGAAGCCTGCAGTTCATGAATGACTAATGGTACTGCAGCCTGACCAGGCTTGCTGAGCCACTGGAGAGAGAAACTTCTTCCTTAATGCTCCTGTTAGCCCTTCAAAAAACTCTACCTTTTCAGGAAACCTAACATGGCACTGGCTCACTCACAATCTGAAAGAGCTTGCCTAGTCCACCTTAAAAGGTATCTAAGAAAAGGAGTTTAAAATAATAAACTGCTATATTTGTAAGAAGTTATTCATTGGTAACTATGATTCCAAACAATCAGCAACAATCTGTAACAGTAATTATAATACAAATGTAGGAACTATAATATATTTCAGTGAAAACCCAGAGAAAGTCTTTTAAAATGTTGGGGAAAAAAAAGGTTTCTTTTTATTTTCTTTGAGAGGTTTTCACTATAGGGCACCTGCGCTCGCCAGAAAGACAGAGAAAGACAGAAAGCGAGAAATCACCCCCCGACACACCCAGGGGAGATGGCCACGCCACAATCCCTTCTCCTCCATTCTCCTCTCGGGATCTGGGGCACACACGTACACATGCCCAGCGTGAGTTTAAGCCACCAGGTCCAGGACTCAAATCACAGCGACTACATGGGAGTCCAACGACATAGCTATTATGCCAACTGCTGGTCCCAAGAAACCATTTTTAAAGAACATATATTTTGTATGTAAAAATGCATGGATGTATGATGAGCAACCTGCAGTTAGTACATAAAAATTTAAATGGGCATGTTAGAGTAGAAGATGAAGAATGAGCACAGGACAAAACTGACTGTTTTCTTTAGAAATACAAAGGTAAAGGTATTAGACAAGCAAGTTCTAGATAAAGAGAGAGAGAAGGAACAGTGGAAATAGCCCAGACAGAACGGACACTCTACCTTGGCTCAGAGACTTTCCACAGCCGTCTGGAAGGACGTTGTCTGTGCCTCCACCTCTCCTGGCCTCAGCTCCTGAGAGAGTCTGAGTGAGCACAGATGCTCTGGCCTTTTATAGTACCTGAGACCAGATGAGCCAATCTTCAATTACAATTAGCGTTGTAGGCTCCACCCCAAAGCTTAGGCTATTTAAATCTGTTCAGGCAAACTCAATCAACGCTAGTCTTCAATGCAGGATAAGGTAATTAAAGCACTCTTACATTTTCATAGTTCAAAATTTACAGTTTCAAAATTTTATAGTAACTGAGTTAAACTAGCAAACCTGGAATCCGAGCATGATGGTACAATTTCAGAACTTAATCTTTTTAAATAAAATGTATTAGAGATTAGATATATAAGTGCTCTTTTGAAACCCAATCAAAGCTTGGCTTCTATAATCATTGAAGTTAATACCTCTGATACAATCATGAATGAAGAGGATCTAAAGCCGTTTGCACGTTCTTTGGCTCAGCAATTCCACTAGAGTATAGTCACTGGATGGGATAAGAAAGATGGCAGCAAGATAAGCTGATTCATGTGATAGAATTATTATTTTATTTTTATTTTTTTGGAAAGGTTTTTGCTACAGGGTGTGTGCACTCACCAGAAAAAAAGAGAGACAGAAAGCGAGAAATCACCCCCCAGGGGGGATGGCCACACCACAATCCCTTTTCCTCCATTCTTCTCTCGGGATATTGGGCACGCACGCATACACACCCAGCATGAGTTTAAGCCACCGGGTCCGTGACTCAAACTGCAGTTGACTACATGGGAGTCCAGCGACATAGCCATTACGCCAACTGCTGGTCCTGTGACAAAATTAATAATAAAAACGTTTTCTCTCAAAAGTATTCTTAAGTAATAGGTTATATGATGTCTGTGTGTACTGGAAGAAGGAGCAATAGAAGTAATGACAGAAGAAAACTAAGGCTCAGTCTCAAATGTAGGAGCTGGAGTATCAGTGAATTCCGGCTGCTGTGGGGCCCCATAAATAAACCTTTCCCCTGAGGTATTCTGTAATCTGAATAACTTCCCACTTCCTAGAGTCCCTGTTCTTTCTTCCAGGACAAACATATAGCTCTTACTATATTTTTCCCTGATGCTCTCTCCATTCCTACAAGTTCAATAGCTATAGATATACATCTCAAACTTTGTTTTGTTAGAAAGCAAGTGAGCTCAGGAGAGAGAAACAGAGAAAGGGACATGAGAAAGCACCCCCGCCTTATGGATAATGATCACACTGCAATCTTTTCATCTCCATTTCTTACTCATTTGGGGATTTTAGGCATACATACACACATGCCTGGCATGTTTCCGAAGCTGCAGGAGCTAGGACTCAAATCCAGTAGCCAGTCATGTGTGATCTGGCTGCCATAACCACCAGGCCATGGAACCAGCCCAAAACATTTTTATTTTCATCTCAAAACCCTTTACAGTTTTTTGTTTTGAAATTATTCAACATATCCTTTCAATACTTTCCCTTGTTTCATATTAAAATAATTTCAGGCTTATAAAAACTTTTCAGGACTAGTACAAAGAACCATATATGTATGACATTTCATACAGCTTTAGATTTTATGTTTTTAATTGATAAATGACAAATTATATATATATGTGTGTGTGTGTGTGTGTGTGTGGTAACCGACATGCTGCTTTAATATATGTATACATTTGAAATGATTAAATCAACCTAATGAACATAGCCATCACCTCACAGATTTTTTTGGTGATGAAATATCTAAAATCTCTCAGCAATTTTTAAGTATGCTATACATCACGATTAATAATAGTTACCATGATTTACAATAACTCCCCAGAAGCTGCTCCTCCTATTTGACTGAAAATGTGGATCCTTTAAACAACATCCTCCTAGTTTCTATCCTCACACCCGCCTCAGCCTCCAGTGACCACCATTCTACTCCACAATTTGATTTTTTTAGTTTCTACTTATAAGTGAAATCGTGCAATATTGGTCTTTGGTACCTGTTTTGTTGCACTAAAGCTTAACGTCTAGGCTTATCCAGGTTGTCACAAATGGCCCGATTCCTTTTTTTATGATTGAATATAATTCCATTTTATACATGTGTGTGTACGTCCATTTAGATAGACATCATTTTCTTTATGACTTTGTTCATTGATTAAGTGGATTCTATATATCTTGGCTATTGTGAATAATGCTACAGTGAACATGCAAGGGGTCTTCAGAAAGTTCATGACAAATGTATATTATTAAAGAACTGTGCATAGATTTGCAATTTTCTTTGCATCAAAATAAATTCATACCATAATTCCATTTTTCCATGAAGGTTTTGAAGTACCCTCATAGGAATATAGGTATTTCTTTGACATGCCAATGTCCTTTCTTTTGGATATATACTCTGGCATAGTATTGGTAGGTTATGTGGTAGCTCTATGTGCAGTTTCCTGAGGAATCTTCATACTTTTTCCTAAAATGATGTTGCCAGTTTACATTCCCACCAATGTAATACAAAGATGTTGTCTCCACATTCTCCACACAAGTGCTGTGTTTTTTGTGTGTTTGTGTTTGTTTTTTTGTTTTTTTTTTTTGAGAGGTTTTTGCTATAGGGCATGTGTGCTCGCCAGACAGACAGAGAGAGACAGAAAGACAGAAAGCAAGAAATCACCCCCCGGGGGGTGGCCACGCTGCAATCCCTTCTCCTCCATTCTCCTCTCAGGATCTTAGGCACACATACACATGTGCGCAGCATGAGTTTTAAGCCACCGGGTCCGGGACGCGAACCGCAGTTGACTACGTGCGAGTCCAGTGACATCACCATTACGCTAACTGCTGGCCCCCAGGTGCTGTGTTTTGATAAAAGCCATTTTTAGAGGTGTGAGATTATATCCTTTACACTTTTACACAGGCATAAGAATCCCCCAAAGTATGGGACCAGCAGGTGGTGTGGTGGTTAAGCGAGTTGGAATCCCACGTGGCTGACCATGGTTTGAATCCTGAACCTGGTGGCTTGCTTTCTCACTTTCCCCCTCTTTCTCACTCTGTCTCTCTCTGATCAAATTAAAATAAATAAAGTTTAAAATATAATTATTAAAAAAAAGAATCCCCAAAAGCTTGTCAAATATGAATCACATTTCTCCTTATTTACAGCATTAAAAATTAAAATGGAATTTTAAAATATTTATTTAACTAATTTAAAATTACAAAATCATTTTATGTTAACATAAATGACATGGCCTTATGAAAAACAAGATACCTATTTTCTGAAACAAAAGGCAATTAGTGAGAAGGATGTCATTGCTTCACACAATGTTATTGTTGAATTCAGGGAGAAAGGTCACTTTTTCAAATATCTGAAATTCTTGCTTAATAGAATACAGCTGCATTCTCACAACTTCTTTTGATCAATCTACTGCAATGTGTTGTTTTGACGGAAGTATGTGAAAAAAATTTGAATTTCCACTGATATTTAGAGGGAAAAGAGAGGACTTTGCAGATCCCTAAAAGAGTTTCAGGAACCCCCAGGACCCTTCTAAACATCATTTGAAGACCACTGATCTACAACGAATTCTATAATCTGAGTGGTGGCAGGAAATCTTAGTTTCTTGGTACTCGAAGAATCTAGCGAGGCACTTAACCATCTTTTTGTTTGCTGTTTCCATCTCAAAATTAGTTCATATGACATGGCTAAGTATAAATCATTTTTTTCTTTTCCCAATAAGGATGAAGTTCTTTTCATTTTTTTCATTTAGTTTATTTAACTGCATTAATGACACCAAATAAAATCCTCTCTACCGCTATCTACACAAAATAGGCCCTCAACAAATCATTATCGAATGACAAGAAAACACCATTTCTCATTGATTTTTGCATTTTCAGTCTGTTCTGCTTGTGTTTGAACATACACTGACTCGATGCAGCTGGGTCTTTGCCAGGATGACTGCTTCTTTTCCAAAAATATGTACTTTAGTTCCCATATTCCCCATTAGTAGACTAATATTGAATTCAGGAAGAAAGGTCACTTTTTAATTTTTTACGTGCTGGAAATATTTCAAGTCCCTTCTCTGTGATGTCTTAATATCTTATGATAACCTATCAAAAATGTGCATGAAGGTGTTTTTTTTAGAATGTATTTTAATTATCACTAGTGCTTCCAGGCATTAAGATAAAAATCATAAATTAAGCATGTTTCCATAGCTTCCTGATTAAAAAAGAAATTAACTTTTCACACACTAGTTACACCAGATAAGTTGCAGCCACCTAGGGGCGAAGGGCAGGAGGAGAGACTCATCGGCCTGGCCAGGAAACTCAGATGCCTACAAGGAGATGATGCCTCTGCTCACAACACAGTTTGCAGTTTTTCAGAAGGGGGCAGCTGTGGTGGGGCAGCTTTTCACAATTAGCCTCCACTCCCTGTTGTGGGATGGGTGCCAGTTTACAACTCCCTCTTTTCTTCAATCCGTGTCCTCTGCTCCTCTCTGCTGACTGGTTATGCATTAAAGTGGACCCTTCTGCCTCTCTGAGAGAAGACAGAGGGCACCTCTCTGAATTATTAATGCCATCAGAAACGCTAATGGAACTCCTGAGTTGTCCTCTTCAAAAAAAAGCCATGTTTTGCAGCTCTGGCAAGCTTTACAAAGATAATATTTTTGGCACTTGGAATAGAATGTTCCACTTCTAAACTTATTTTAGAGGACAAACTGACAAAAAATAAAAACTTCAGAGATGATTAGATTCCATAGCTTCATACTGATAATATATGGTCCCTATAGAACACTATTATTTAATCTCTTTGCTTATTTTTCCTTCCTCTGAATTGTATTTGTATGTATGTATGTGTATGTGTGTCAAAAATAGTGACAAATAATTGAATAATGAGTTTTATCCACATGGTTATTTATAGTTGCATAATAATTGGCAACAGGCCATCCTCAAGTAAGAGTTGTGCTCAGTCATCCCACATGGGTCACCCTTTTTTCACTGGTGGTTCCTCTCAGACCCTGAGCAGAGACAGAAGGGGATGGTAGGACTCCGAGTGAATGACAAGCTTGCAGGAGCAAAGGCACCACCCCCTTAAGCTATTTGACTTTGTGGTTCCTAGAGCCAAACGTGTGTTTCCAGGTTATCCCTGTGCTGTCTCCTCTGGTTTAGGGCTATAGACATAGTTCTGTGTAGATGAGGAAATCCGAGTCAAAATAAACTTCCTTTCTACCTAATTACCTGACCCTCAGTGTACTGTCCTCTGCCCACTGAGTCTCTCCAAACGGCCGGACCCCAGCCCCACTCCATGACTCAGTACATCGAGGCACGCTGCTGCTGGCAAACAGTACCCACCCACCGACCCATGCAGCTCTTGGCCACCTAGGAGTCAGAAGTGGCTGGGCTTGGTCCAGAAGCAAGCAGCGACCCAGCCACATAACTCCATTTCCCCCATGTCACCGTCCTTGGTGGCTGCCCTTTGCCTTTCCTAAAGGCCAAAATCCCTAACCTGTCCTCTGGCCCTACAACCACCCCACCCCACCCCCCCCACACACGCACACACACATCTTCTGAAATCCAGGCACTAAGCCACTTTTTGAGTGCTCCCTCCACATGCAGGCCAGATGGTTCTGTCTGCCTGGAAGCAGCCCCAGTGGGCCAGGGGGCTCACACCTACTCATTCCTCAGGATGTACCCTGAGCACCCAGACTAGGTCAGAAATCCCTATTACCTTCCCTCCTTCATCCTTCCCCCATGTGAGTTATCAAAAGATTACTTACACACGTATCAATGTGATCACGTGATCAGTCCACAGTTCCCTGGCATTGATAAATGGCACTTACTGAGCACTCACTATGTGCCAGGCATTTTTCTACGGACTTCTAAGAAAACTTTCCAAATTTTCTGTCATTGATTCCTCTTAGCTCCGCAAAGCAGGTACTATTCTTACCCTAATGTCTTACAGGATTAATTTAAAGCTCTCAACAGCACCAAGCTGTGTGACCTTACTAAAACCTCTCTGGCTTGCCTACCCCTTGTAGTCTTTCACATGAGATAGAAATAAACTATCCTGTTTAAACCAACATATTTTGCAATTTTTCTATGTTGTGCATCCAATCTATTCCAATTAAAGTCCAGTTAAAACAAATGCTAAATTAATTCTTTTAGCGTCTTGGAATTATTAATCCATGCTAGTTTGACAGTCATTCTAACACATCAGACTTCATCCAGGGATCTAGAAATATAGGATACCAGCTTCATTTTTTCACTGTATTTTTCATTTTTATAAGAGTAAATGTTATAACTGAATAGACAGGTGTAATTCATTGGATCTATAATACTTTTGCATGTCCTTGTCAGTACTAGTCTGCCAGGACATTAGCTTCAGTTTTTCAAAATTCTATTAGTGAGTTCCTTAGCATGGTATCATTGCAAAACAAGCAAGTGTAATGACTAATTAGCAGAGTCAGCACAGCCCAGCAAACTCAGCAGAGAATGCCTTATGCAGTCAAATCTTTCAATTAACTATCATCTAAACACAACAGGCCACCTTAGCAGCATGCCTCCCATGGTCATGGGTTATATAAAAATAAACTAATCAAAATTCTCCTTTAGAAGCTGCCAGGAATCCCAGAAATACCCTCAGCTTTACATATGAATCTCTATCCAGTGTCTCCTATCTTTGAAGTACCTTAGATACCAATAAAGCACTCCTTCCCTGGAAAAAAAAAGTAAATGACCAAGCCAATGTTCTTTATGTCACGGAACAATAAAGGGAAGTAGACAAATCTAAGAGAAAGTAAATAATGTAAACCAGACCAGACTGTATGGACCGTATATAATGGACTGTTGGTCACACATACACTTTCTTTCTTTTTAACCACATCTGTATATAGATAACAAAGAAGAACATATTTTTGGCTTGTTTTTAGGTATTCTCTTTTCAGAAACTTTATACATGTAATGCTCTTTTCTCAGAATCATAGAAGACCATTGAAAGCAGTGCAATTAATCTGCTTGATATAAATGGAACGGAGGTAACTGGTGTAGCTTTACTTTGCTAACAAGTTCTGCTCCCACCCTAACACAATCCTAATTACCCATCACATAACTATCCCACAAGAAAAGTCCTACAGGTATCATAGATTGATAGTTTGGGATGGATTTACATATTCATTCATGTGTTCCTACCACAGACAGTGCAGCATTGTATACTATGTCCCTCCTATACTGGAGACAATGTCCCAAGTAATACATAAAATAGATGCGTAAACTTGGCATCATCCCAGCCTCTACAAAATTTGCAGTCTACTAGGGGATAGAGACAAACTGGCCACTACAGCATCCTTAGCTATACATGCTATCGTGGAGAAAGCACACGATACTCCAGAGCACAGGAGAGATACTTCACAGAAGCCCGAGAAGGCCAGCTTAGGTAGCAAAGAAAGCAAAATCTAGGTTGAAGACTAAAGGATGAGAAGAAGTCTTCAGGGAACCAGGTAAGTCATAGAAGAATTTTAAATGGGAAAAGAACATGATCAAATGAGAATTCAAGGAATATCATCTAACTGCAGCGTGGAAAATGGGTTGCAAAGGAACAAGGAAGAAGATGAGATCACAAGAAACGATGATGTATGTGTGTGTGTGTGTGTGTGTGTGTGTGTGTGTGTGTAATATTTTCCCATGATTTTTACAAGCCAGAATCAACAGGACTGGGTCATTGTCTAAAGAAAGAAAAACACCAAGAGATTCCTGGTCTGGACAGAAATGGACACTGGTAACAGTGAGATGGTCAGGAAAACCAAAACATAGAGACAAGGAAGCATGGAATCTCAGTCTGATAGTGGTGCCGGTAACTGTCTTACAGATGTGAGATTTCTGCAGTTCTGCGGTCAAAAGGGGGATCTGAGCTGTAGACATGGGCTTAAAAACTATGAGCACAAAAGTGGAAATGGCTACTGGACATCAGGAGAGGCTGAGGTTGCCCTTGGAAGCTGCATAGGGTGAGAATGGGCCTAGGGTGGAACCCTGAGAAACACCAGCATTTAAGGCAAGGGGAAAAGCAATCTCTGAAAAGACTGTGGTTCAGATATGAAGGAAAACCATCCCTGAAATCCAAAACCCAATTGTGGAATTCCAAAACCCCAGGTCAAATGGAGGCAGCTCTGAGAATGACCAGTAGTCTATCTGGGCCACCCTTCAGTGCCAGAAGAGTGAGTCAGGCCAGGAAAATCCAAAGCTGGGAGCTCCAAGAGACTGTGAGAATTAGAACTCTGAAGTCTAAGTAAACAAAGAAATCTTGTTTTGGTTTATTTGTTTTTTAGAGGGTTTTTTCTATAGGGCATTTGTGCTTGGCAGAGAGACAGAAAGCGAGAAATCACTGCACTCCACCCCCCTGGGGGCATGGCCACGTCGCAATCCCTTCTTCTCCAGTCTCCCCTCAGGATTTTGGGCATGCACACAAACACACCCAGTATGAATCTCAAGCCACCAAGTCTGGGACTTGAACCACAGTCAGCCATGTGGGAGTCCAGTGACATAACCATTATGCCATCTGCTGGTCACAAACAAAGAGATCTTTGAAAATAAATATGATTTAGCATATTAGCCCAACTGGGAAAGGCCAGGTAGGCCACAGAATGCAAAATGGAGATCAGAGTAAAGTCCCTAATCTTTGCCCAGAAGGACACACTCCTTTCTGGAAAGGAGAGTAGGTTTAAGAAAGCATTAAGGTAGATGTATGTCTATTTAAATTCCAAGTCTCCATGTAATTAAGTCCAGTAATGACTTACTCCACATAACATATCCTCTAAAACTCTTATTCTAAGGAATTCACTTTTTCTAACTATTTGTGACCAGCACTGAATAAAGTCTCCTTTGTAAATGTTTAATAATTGTCTTCATATTAAAAATAATTGCTTTTGTTATTAAGGAAGTGATAACAGTTATAAAATCTTCAACAAAACTACCCTAAATTCCTAACTCTTCTGGAATAATAATAATAATAAAGTTAACTATGTTAAATACCTTTTAAGTCTATTGAAGGATTACTACTAAGTTGGGGAGAAATATTATGCAAAAATGTTAAAATGCTTTAAAATAGCCAAAGGACACAATCCCCTGACTAAATCTGCCCCTTTAAAGTATACACTGAGGCTTAAATTAGCCTATCTATGAGGCTGGAAAGTCAAACCACAAAGTCCTGACATATCCAATATACAGTTATGAAATATCCAGAGCACTTATCTGTAGGTTGCCCAGGGTGATCTTGTTTTAATAAAATTAATAAAATATGAAGCACAGAGAAGTCAGCACATCATATAACTAAAAGATTATGTAATGCATTGAAGGAGAGTTTCGAAGTACAGATTTGGTCAGGCTTAAATTAAAGAAGCCTTATGTCCTTTGGTGTCAAAGTAGTTCAGATAACGACAGCTTACTTTGCTGATTCAGCAAAACCAAGTTTATGTAGAAAAAAGCATTTCCTAAGACAACCTCTTGCTCTGACTAGGCTGAAGAAAAACAGTATCCATGACCAGAGAGTCAGTCTCTTCGCAGTCACTTGCTCCTGCAAGGCTGAGGCTAGGGACTCTGTGTTGCACACTGCCATCTACCGTGTCTCTGAGGAAACTGGAGCCTCGGTCCCCATTCGCTGTGATCCTAGACTTTGATGGTGACAGGAAGCCAATGAACATCACTTTTCTTTTGCTCATGGGAGGTTTTATGAATATTAGAAAAAATGCAAATGAGAAATTCACATGTATACAGTTAGATCCTTAGGATAATGATTTCAGGAACAGTGGGTTAAATTAGAAAAGAAATTTCCTCACTGAGGGGAAATCAGTTTATAAAATTTGTAATTACTTTTCTTGGTGTCATGAAGAACAGAGAAAAAGGCAATCCGAGTTTTTTGATCAAATCCCAAAGCATGCAACTCTAATTAAATTGATTAAATTATGTAGATGTACAAGAAAAGAAACTATTCATGCAGTTCTGTTTTATTTATAAAAGATGAACTTATGTAATACTCTTTTAGTATTATTGGACATCAATTATTTAAAGGTCAACTGTTTATATTTAGTCTATCCTGTCCTATTTTTTATCTTGGTTCTTAACTTCTGCCCATTTCTCTGCAAAAGCAATGCCAAAGGAAAGGAAATAATGCATAAGGCTGAGATGGCACACATAGGCCTGTTAGTTTAGCTTGTTAGCAACTCTGATAGGTCAGTGGGCAGGAGAGGAAGTTGGGATAAAATTTCATTGTGGGTTAAGTTCATCACATCACCGATACTCCACTTAACTGAATACTAGGTGGGTTTCATTTAAATAGGTGTCTGTAAACTCTGCCTAGTACATGGTTAGCACACAACTAGTACCTAGTGCTCATGACCCCAGCTTTTCTAGAAGTTGACTGGCTGTTGAGAACACCATGCATTAGCACCTTGAAATATCACAATTCTAAATATAACCATTTTTTATAGGATAGGCATGATCTAAAATTTGTTCTGGGGAAAATAATAACTTAGGATGGTTTCTTGAGCAGCCAAGTAAGAATTTAGTCCCTGGAAAACAAAATCATCTGAAAAGAAGATAGGAGTCCCCCAAGCTGCAGAGTGGAGAGAAGATGGAAGGCAGTGAAAGGAAGGGGGAGTTCCTGCTGCGTTATTTTGTTCACTGTTGGTTTGTACCATGGCTCCTCAATCAAAGGACTGAAAGGGCTCCATTATGACTTTTTAAATTAATTATGTAAAGGGAAAAGGTTGTTTTGTTTTCTTTTTTTTTTGGCAGCCAGTTTTACTTTTAAAAACTTTTGCAAGAATAACTTGCTCTTAAGGCTTCAGCTCTCTACAGATCTTCCAAAGGAGCTCTGAGTTCCCTTTTCAAGGAAAGCTAACAGTGTGAAGTCATGGCTATCCCTTTATTGAAGGTGAATACAGCAAAAATTCTGTGCTTCAACTGTTCTAGCTGTTCATTTCCATGCAGACTCATTTCAGAATAACCCCGCTCCTGTAGAGTTAGTGAGGCGTTAAACCTCCGGTGGTGACCACCCACAGTTCTCACGTCTCAAGGAACTAAGCAAAATCACCAGTGTGTCTCTCCTCCAAAGTGAAATGGATGTGCAGAAGAGGGATGCTTTTGGTCTTTTATCATAGTTTAATTATTTAGTGTACAAATGTTTCTAAGAAGGGGGGAGACAAAGAAAAATGTCATTTGGGTCCCACATTTTCAACTTCCCCTGCCAGCACCATGGTCATGTGAATGAGCCAGAAATCTTCCAAGCCTTCTCCAGTGTTCTCCTCCTTTCTGCATGTGCAGCCATCCATGTTTCCCATCACAACAGCCATCATCCCCAGGCTGAGCCACTAATTTTCTCTCACGCCAACAGCCACAGCAACCTCTTAAGTGATGACTGCATCTACTCTGTCTCCTTTCTAGTTTTTTTGGTTGTTCAGATCCTCTACTTCGGGTCTTTAAGAAAGTAAACAAAAACCTTAAGCTCACTGAAATATAATGATTGTGATTCTCATTAAGACAAGACTTGGAGATGGAAAACAAAGAGACTGGTAGCCTAATCCTACACTGAACATCATCAGAAGACAGAAAGTGCTGAAGACAGAATTCACTTACTTTTGGATTTAGATAGACACTACCCTACCACCTGTCAAACACATTCTACCACTAAATTCCTTGATTAGGTTGATGTCACACATTCATTTTATTAATTTCTAAAGTTTATGTAGATGTTTTGTTCATGGAACGAGACGGAGTTTCCAGGAGGCTCTCACTAGTTGCGTGATCCATGGCAAGTTATCTAACTTCTCTGAGACTTGGTTTCTACACCTAAAAGCATGAAAGAAGAGAGTCTAAAGTCTAGGAGTAGGTGTCATACATGTGAAGCACTTATGCTACCATGCAGTTGCACTAAAATCATCTCAATGATTACACAAAGAGGCAAAAATCATCAACGGGAATTCTATGTTTACTACCATTTATTTAACATTTACTCAAGTAATAATTTATTTTCTTTACCATTGTTTCTATGCTAAGTAAGTGTTAGAAGACATTTAATAACTTTAATCTCTTAATATTTCATTTAAGCTGGCATTGTACCACACAAATAATATTACCCAAGTAGTTTTAAAGTGAGTTCATCCTGGGACCAGCAGTAGGTATAATGGCTATGTTGCTGGATTCCCATGTAGTCAACCATAGTTCGAGTCCCAGACCTGGTGGCTTAAACTCACATGGGGCATATGTGCATGCGTGCCCAATATCCCGAGAGAATGGACGAGAAGGGATTGAGGCATGGCCATCCCCCCTGGGGGGTGATTTCTCACTTTCTGTCTCTCTCTGTCTTTTTGGAGATCACATGCGCCCTATAGCAAAAACCTCTCCAAAAAAAAAGTGAGTTCATCTTTTCCATCCTATCCAAGCAGCCAGACAGACTGAAAGTTCTTATTTTAAAAACAGTTCAATGGCTTCTTAATAGCACTGGAAATAGTGTTCCACTGAACCTCAAGTTGGCTTCTATTTACTAATGAGTAACTAGGTTATAATCTCTTTTATTAACCTGCAGAGATGAGTGAGGAGTTCTATAATCCCGGAGTTGAATTATTGACCTAGGATGGGCTCTTCTAGGTATGGCACTAAAACACTGGGCCACAAGTTAAGCAAGTATTAAGTGAAAGTACAGAAAGCAATTTCTAAAATCATGACATTAGAGGGGATGGATGCTAGTACAATGGTCAAACAGGACACTCTATTCCAGCCCCATAGCCTAATGGGTGAGGGAGTCATATCCCCATATGACCAATCATGAGTTGAATCCCATTTCCTGAAGTTTCAACATGCCAGGCCCAGATTCGTACAGTTCCAAAATCCAGACGGAATGGAGACATGAAAGAGAAGGATTTGTGGCATGACCACACCCTATGTGAAGATGCTTTCTCCCTCTCTTTCTCTGCCTCTCTGACTCTTGCTAGCTTGTGCGTGTACCCGCAAACAATTAGAAAAAAAAGCAAAGCACAACACTCTGAGAGACTGACTCATGTGGGAATGTTATGAGTTCACATCCAGAGACTTCCCTGAGTATGGATAGACATGTACATGCCATGACTCAGGGCCGGCTGGAGCTGAGGGTAGATTACAGTATCAAACCCTGTCAGGGGTTTTTCTCTCTCAGTTTGTCTCTTACTCATAGGTAAAATAAATAACTAATAAAATAAAACAATATTAGAGATGAAGGTATAATTCTAGTTCCTCCCCAAAGGAAAAGTAGCAGTAAATGTTATAAACGAGAGAATCAAATTCCTTTGTCCTCACCATGTTAGTTAATCCCTGAGGCACAAAGCAGTACTATTATTATACTGGAAGCAAAGGCTGCCAAACCCTGAAGCTTGTATCAGTCTGTTCAAGGAAGAATTTAGAGACCTCCAGGATTCTGTAATGACTATTCATCATCTACCCATCCATTCATTTACTGCAACAATAATATCCAAGGCCTTTCTACACGCCACAAACTTTCACAGGTGTTAAAGATATAAAATAAATGTCGATGACATTGGCTTGAGATTGGCACACTCTAGGCTGGTGACTCAGCTAATGATAATGATTTGCAGTTGTCCAAATTTCAGTGTGGGAGAAAAGAAAATTGGGATCCTGACAGAGAAGGTTCTAATTCTACTAGAGTAATGGGTAAGGAACCCAGCACAATACTTTGTTTACAACTCCCATATGGAATAGTTCTTAACCCCATCTAATATAAATTTGTACATGTATCTTTTTTTAAATGTTATACATGCAATCACTATACATCACTACAGCTTGTAAAGTGAATTTACCCAACATGAATACACTTCACAGCAGTCCAGTTGAAAATACTATCCGTACACGTTATCATCAACACATAATCATCCATTTCTGCATCCCATAAATGTCTTGCCTCTATTTTCTCCTTGATTCCTTCTCTCATTTTCTATTCCCTACTAGGTCACATTCTTCTTATGAACCAAGAGAACATATTCTACTCTTCCATCTCTCCTCTGCATCGTCCAGTCTAGTGCCAACTACAGCATTATTAAAGTCCCGGCTGGAATGACTTCAATAATAGAATGCTTCAGAGAAAAAGCAATATTAATACCTTTGATCTACTTGTACTTCAAGTGAGTAATGGACAGAGATAAGTCTTTCAAAGATATCAAATAATTGGGACAAATTTTGAAGGTATTCTCTTGCCAACAACCTGCTGAAAGCTGGTTTTTATGAACCCAAGTGCCGACTGCCAGATGCCCAAAAATCATGAGCCACCAATACAGTAGAATGGCCAAATTTGTGATGGAAGATTCAAAAAAAGGAAAAACAAAACAAACAACCTGAATTGCTATCAAATTAGTTTTGATTTTTTAGAGGAAAATATCCCAAAGACTTGCTTTAAAATCATTTTCAAAAACTCCCATATGTGAAGTGCCCAGTACCCAGTACCCTAGGCTATTTGACCTATTAAAACATAAAGATTCTCCACTTGCTCATGCAGTCACAGAATTTTTCTTTCAAATTAATGAATTAAGCCTTTAGTGTGGATAGACAGTGAGGGACTTTTCATGAATAGTCTCCCTGTTGTAATGGTTCATGACATTTTACAATGCAA
The DNA here is from genome assembly GCF_000334495.1 of Tupaia belangeri chinensis. NCBI lineage: Eukaryota > Metazoa > Chordata > Mammalia > Scandentia > Tupaiidae > Tupaia > Tupaia belangeri. Next base: position 7,774,507 of record NW_006160040.1, on the reverse strand, counting down.
TTATTGTGGAATGTATCATAACATAATTGAGATTCTAGACATGAAAATGAGAGATAACAGAAGGGACAAAGTTACTTAGAGAAATGCAAGTGCCACATTATTTGCAAAGTAAATTAAAAATATAATGAAGCAGGTATAGAAATCAATTGAAAAATAAATTAGGGGAGGGAACCAGCAGTTAGTGTAATGGCTATGTCGCTGGACTCCCACATAGTCCACCGTGGTTCGCGTCCTGGACTTGGTGGCTTAGAACTCATGCATGCGAGCCCAAGATCCCGAGAGGAAAATGGAGGAGAAGGGATTGCAGCATGACCATCCCCCCTAGGAGGTGATTTCTCGCTTTCTGTCTCTCTGTCTCTCTCTGTCTATCTGGCGAGCACACGCGCCCTATAGCGAAAACCTCTCCAAAAAATAAATAAATAAATAAAAAATAAAAATAAATTAGGGGAAACAAATTTGAAATATTTCTGTAAGGGACATCTGTAAGAAATTCTGCTCTGATACACCTCTTTAGGGAGTAAAGCTCTTCCTGTAGCTAAATTCTGAATGGAAGCCTGTCTAAAGACAGATCTTTAGAACATGCCAGATTAACCCAGCTCTGATGCTGAATGGTGAGCTCATAAATTTGCTGGACTTGAACAAGCAACAGGGAATTTTTCAGTGGGAGTTCCAAATCCACGCTTAAGTCAGAATGTATTTGTTTAATATTTACCTCCTCCTTCCCTTTATTTTTCCTCTCCCTGTCTCTCTTTGCTTATGTTTTCCTCTGTAATCACATTATCACACTCGAGAATTAAGGTGAAAGCTTCTATACTCTATTTGCTTGTCATGTCTCTTAAATCTCTTATATTCCAGAAGGCCTCACTACCACCCCTTTGCCTCTTCTTCATTTTCTTTTCATTTTTTTTCAGGACACCGACATGTTAATAGAAGTTTATGTCAGTTGACTTTAAGAATGTGCCCCCATCTATATTTGTTGTCTGAACGGGATGTTATCATTAGGCTCAACTCAAATCGAGTCAGTTTTTAAAGTGGTCTCAATAATGTTTACTGCATATTTATCTGTCTATCATGTTTACTGTCTTTGAATTACAAGCAATTCTTAAATATGAATTGGGACCAGCAGGTGGCATGGTGGTTAAGGTGCTGGACACTCCCACGTGGCCTACCATGGTTCAAGTCCTAGACTTGGTAGCTTGCCTTCTCACTTTCCCTCTCTCTCTCTCTATCTGTGTGTGTGTGTGTGTGTGTGTGTGTGTGTGTGTGTGTGTCCTTCTCTGGTAAAATTAAATAAATGAATGAATAAATAAAATTAAATAAATAATTTTAAAAATGAATTAATCATTTCAGATATTGAAAGTATATTTAAAAAAAAAAAAAAGAGGTAAAGAATTATTGATTTGTTTTGGTGCCAGATACTTGACATTACATTCAGGTGGCTGATTCATGAGGTGTGTGTGAATCTTGAAATTTCTGAACATGTTTTTAAGCGACTCATCCAGTTGTGAATGTGCTTTATACATTCTCTAACCTTTGGAGATTTACTCAAAAACTTTCTTTTCTTTCACCACTGAGAGTTTTTTAAAGTTGAGAATTTATAAAGTTCATTATCGAAATCCTTTTAAGAGAAACAAAATAGAGTAGGAGGAATTATAAAGAAAGAGTCTTAGTTGCTGGGATAAAAGACAAAATTTATGACTTTCCCACTGACTCCTCAGCCAACTCTACCCCTCCCCAATACCCCCTTCTTCAGAGATTAAAACATTCTTGAATTGGAGTAGGCATTTCCTTCCTTCTGTACAGTGCCAGTTCTCAGAGGAAAACATCCATTTCACTCTTTGATTCTTGCAGCCCAGAGACAGCAGTGAAAGGACCTGCTGCTTCCTACAGTGTAAGGATTTCATTTAGGGACTGCAGGCAGGAAAGA
>NW_006160040.1:7770665-7772287 GCF_000334495.1 Tupaia belangeri chinensis | reverse complement strand
AGTGTGAAGGGTGTGTGCATCCAGCGTGGGTGTGAGAATGGTTTCCCCCACGGCCAGTTAGTTGGCCTGGGGCCCAGAGTAGACCATTCATCCACCTTACATTGCACCCTGAAATAGAGATGATTGAAAGGAAGTCACTAAAAGGCATGGTCCCTTGCTGCCAGTTTTGTTGTGTCTCCTTGATGTGGGATGTCCTAAAAATGAATGCAGTTTTCTGTTTCTTCCTACAGAGGGAGTAAAAGATGCACTTCTTAGGGGTCAATAAACTGTAAATGAAATAAAGCAAAATAAGAAAAATGTTCCCAAGTGTTGAGTCTGCTCTCAGACCACTGCTAGTCTACATTACTAAATATAAAGATGCTTGGCACCTTGAATCATAGGTCCTATTTCTAAGTACTGACAGAAACATACAATCTATTCAGACATCTGATATTCAAAAGTAAACTCAACTTCATCTGATTTAATCTGAGAATGTTTCCTTTTACCATTCTGTTTCAATTTATAAGAAAAGGAAACATGAAGTAAAGCACATAAATAAGTCTCGGGCTCCTTGCATAAATAAGTCTCGGGCTCCTTGCAACACGAAATCAGTATCTTTAACCATTTCTAACTTAGGAAATGAGTTGAAAGCAAGGATTTGTTTTTGGTTGTTTGAGGGCTTTATGTTTATTTTTTGTTTTATTGTTTTGTTTTCTCATTTGAAATTAAAAAAAAATTGGGATGAAACTTTTGACTATCATCTCTGATGGCTCACTGTCCTGTTTGTGTGGGACCAAGGAGTTTCCCCAGACAAGAGACTTTCAATGCTAAAACCAGGACAGACCTGGAAAAGTTGGGACAACTGGTCTCTCTAGCAAGTCTAAAATATGTACAGCACCTAAAACAAGGAATGTTTTGCCCAGTCCAATTATTATTACTTCAAACTTACCTTAGAATTAGTGACATCGAAGAGATGCATTACTTTTTGAATTTACATTGCAGAAAATTCTACATAAATATAAATGTCCAGGAACATAGATGACCTAGGGTTTAATATAATATGCTTGAATGGTAAATGGTTGGAAGTATCTCTCCTCAAGAGCTGTTTGTGATGTTTACTTCACAGAACAATTAAAACAGACTTGCTTCCTCTTGATTGTTTCTCTTCTGCTAAGAGCGATAACCATCACTAAGTCTATAATTCCATTGTGCCAGACTCTCTAAGGAATGACCACAGAGACATTGAGAGACAAAGAAAGTTTTCTTCATCAAATGATCCAGTTAAATATTGATTTTTTAGACCTTCAATTCATATAGAAATTTTGCTAGTTGTATCTACAATAAGGCACTTCTTGCTCACAGAACATATATTTCATTAAAATAATTAAAGTAAAAATGTGTATGTCAGTCATAGTTCAGTATCTGTTGTGGAGATGGGTCCATGAGAAGAATGCTCAATAGGAGTTGGAAATATTGACAATTGGTAAATAAAGTATGGGAGAGCTAAACCAGTCCTAAGGAAACTCACAAAACAAAACTATGACATGTTGATGACAATATACTGCATCTTCTGCATCAGAGGAATAGTAAAACTTCTGTTTATTGCATCGTTGTTATCTTTGAAAGCGTAGTGCATTCTTAGG
>NW_006160040.1:7765895-7770587 GCF_000334495.1 Tupaia belangeri chinensis | reverse complement strand
TAGGTTTGTTAGTTTGAGAAGGAGTAAGAGAACCAAAATTCATTAATGTGAGCCATCAAGGTCCAAGCTGTGTTGGGAAAGGAAGTGACAGTAGTGAGAATAAATAACAAAATTTGAAGCTAAACCTTATCAGAGTGGTAGTAGAGCAGACAATTCAAGAATAGTTTGGATCTGGGGAGTACCAGGATATAAGGTACTAAGTGACAGTAGTAAGAATAAGTAACAAAATTTGAAGCTAAACTTGATCAGAGTGGTAGTAGAGCAAACTATTCAAGAATAGTTTGGATTTAGAGAGTACCAGGATATAAGGCACTAAGTTGCTTGGGTTCAAAGAATGGGAACAGAGAGATTAGATGGTGAGAGTAATTAGAAGAGATACTACCATGATAAAGAGTAACAGAGAGGATGGGAGGTGGAATCCAATAGCCCAGGTTTTGAATCCTGGCTCTGTTCCACACAGCTTGACCTTGAGTGGGTTATCTGATGGCCTAAGCCTCTGTTTCCAGTTATTATCATAGCGATGCCATATGACATTTTTGTATAGGTTAAAATGAGTGAGTATCATCAATTTTGTATGCTTCATCCTGAAAGGCACTTATCTCCTGAGGCTGTTACAAAGATTAAATAAAATAAAGAAAAAAAAAATCGGGGACCGGCAGTTAGCATAATGGCTATGTCGCTGGACTCCCACGTAGTCAACCACGGTTTGAGTCCCGGACCCGGTGGCTTAAACTCACGCCAGGCGCATGTGCGTGCATGCCCAAGATCCCTAGAGGAAAATGGAGGAGAAGGGATTGCAACGTGGCCATCCCCCCTGGGGGGTGATTTCTTGCTTTCTATCTCTCTGTCTCTGTCTCTGGCTGGCTGCGGAGCGCACATGCCCTATAGCAAAAACCTCTCCCAAAAAAAAGAAAAAAAATCACCTAGTAATTCCCAACATAGTTTCTGGGGCCATACAACTTTTCTTTTAATGCTGGCTCTGTCAACATCTAGTTGTGTGACGCTGAGAAAATAACTTACCCTCTTTCCTTCTCTATTTCTTCTGTATAAAAGAAGGTTAATAAAAGCACCTGTTTCATCAGTTTGTTGTGTTGAGATCAGCAGTTTGCCAACAGTAACCCCTCAGTAAATGTTAGCAATATTATTAAACAACTCTGAGGACTAGGGCAGTTGCCTAGTGAGCCCCGGAAATAATTAGTGAACAATTTAGTGCTTGTTGGCTCTTGAATAAAATATTGTCTTTGTGTACATGTCTAACTATAATTGATCATTTAGGCATGATATTTGAAAATACATGTTAGTAGTACTGTGTATAAATGAGGGGTCTTGCTTATGGAAAATGCCTATTATGAAAAAACTATGTATAGATTTCAAAAACTTTTTGTACCAAAATAAATGCACACTTTAATTCCATTTGTCTAAGAATGTTCTAAATTACTCATATGTATGTGTGTGTATGTATGCACATGTGATAGATAGATATATACGTATATCATCCCTCAGTATCTATAGGGGTTTGGTTCCAGGATCCTCCCCCATACCAAACTTCATGGATGTTCAAGTCCCTTATATGAAACGGTGTAGTGTGTGCATATAACCAGTGCACATCCTCCCGTATACTTTAAATCATTGCTAGGTTGCTTATAATACCAAATACAATGTACATGTGATGTAAATAGTTGTTAAATTGTACTGTTCAAAAATAATAACAAAAAATAAAAGTATGTACATGTACAGTACATATGCAATCATGTTTTTAAGTTTGTTTTTATTTTATTCATGACAGAGAATGCATGTCAGAGGGAAAAAGAAAGAAACAACCCTGACAGAATCTTGCCATGCTGTGATCTCCCCTACCCGAGCCTCAGCCTGTCAGGCTCCTGGACACAAAGGTTCACATACACACCCAGTAGACATCAAGCTAATCTAGGGATCCAAACCCATGGTTGGTCATTGGCTTCCAGCACTCCAGTTCACTTTGCCACCACCTGCACCACCAAGCTGGGCCATAACATTTTTCTTTTGAAAACTTTGAGTCCACTATTGGTCAAAGCCATGAATCTGACACCTGTGGCAATGGAGGTCTGACATATACATGTATATGTGCATACATGCATGTCACATATAGACAGATAAATCCTGTCTCTTTATTGGTGTATCACAGAGTTATGCCACTTAACAATAAAGTCAAATTTATACATTTGAATCTTTAATTCGACACTGATGTGTTCAGATAAAAAAAAAAATTGGAAAACCAAAATACTTAATACTTAGTGAGTAAAAAATAAAATTTGGTAAACAATATCTTAACACACTGAATGATCAGTATGCCTTTAGAAGACTCTTAATCTTTTCTTCATCAAAATAAAGGTAGAATTGGGGGGGATGTACATCAAAAATCTAAAATATTGACATCGGATTTTTTTGTTTTACTTTACTATTTTTCCCATGAGCAAGAAAAAAAGAAAAGGAGAGAGGGAGAGGGGCAAAATCCCCAGCAGGTCCCTTCAACCATCCCTCAATCATGTGCAAGCTCATTCTCCACATATTCAGGGAAGTCTCTGGACTTCAACCAGGAACCTTTCTTGGTGGCATTGTCTGACAGAACATGGTGTTTTACTACTGCAACATTGTCTTCACCTGACATAAATTTTTGATTGTCCAGAAAAGCCAAATAAGATACAGAAAAACTATGAAATCAAAACGGTAAGATTATTCTGTTAATTACATATCACAATTTTAATGAACAATTTAGAGGTGATTTGCTTTAATTTATGATGGGCTATGGACCAGAAGACGTAATGGTTATGTCACTGGACTCCCATATAGTTGACTGCAGTTCCAGTCCTGGACCGGGTGGCTTAAAACTCACATCTGGTGCATGTATGTGTGTGTGCCCAAGATCCCAAGGGGAGAATGAATGAGAAGGGACAGAGGTGTGGCCATCCCCTTTGGGAGGTCATTTCTTGCTTTCTGTCTCTCTGTCTCTGTCCATCTCTCTAGTGATCTCACATGCCCTATACCAAAAATCTCTCTTAAAAAAAAATAATTATCATGGGCTACAAGCATAAGTTTGAAATCAACTTGATTGCGTTTAGGTACCTATTATTATTATATTTGTATATAGGAGCCAATAAATCTGTGGTAGTTGTATTAATTTACCAGAAATAAAAGGTGAACTTTATTATTATTTTAGATAATAATGGCTTGCTTTGATTATAAGGATGAGTTAAACAAAAGTTATGTGATGCAAAAACACAAATGCTTTTGAGATTTTATTTGGTTTCAACTATTTTAGTTGTAGCAACTTCATTTTTAGAATCCCTGGTAGTCATCAAAATTAAATAGTTAGCTATTTTAAAAGTCTTAGATGCCTTAAATGTCCTTTAATAATTAAAAATTCTAATTGGCTTTATCATTATGAATTTAGAAAAGCACCTTTCTTTGGTATTTCACATAGTTTCTGGAACATTTACTGTCTGTTGAGTAAAAATCTATGATGGAATATTGACGCACTGCTATTATAAAATAGCAAATTAAAATTTTAATATTTTATTTTGGATTGCTTCTTTATATAATTATCTCATAACCATTACATATTCTTTTTGAAATAAAAATCCATATTAAAAACTTTTCATATGTTATCTGAGTGAATCCTCATAACAAACTGAAGTAATATCAATCCTATTTTAAAAGAAGAGGAAACCGGGACATGGAGAGGTTTAAAAAAATATTGTGGAGGCACAAATAGTAGGAGACAATCTGACTTCTCAAATTCTGAATCCTCAAAGGAGATAAACTTGATGCTGGCTAGAGAAAGAAATGAATTCAAAGGCAGTTTCCTTTTTAAAAAGCCTGGAGAGGGAGACAGTGGCAATACAAAAAAAAGAAGGGCAATGTCTGTAGAAATGAGATGCCAGAATTCATGGTGGGCTGGGTGTCGGCTTAAGTTAGTGACTTAGAAGACTTGAGTTGGAGAAAGGAGAAGCTTTCCTCTGAGACAGGAAGACAGATCATGGAAACTGATGCGGGAACAGGAGGGGAACAGTAGGTGCCATCCGGTGGCTTGATGGAAGGCTTATCTGGGAGCTAACTACTTGTCCTCAATGAAGGAACAACAAGGTTATTTGCTAAAAAGAGGAAAAGGGCACAAAAAAAGGGCTCAGAAGAGTGTGTGTAAATCTCAGAGGGAGCTGGAGAGTTTGCCACAATGAACAAGTAAAAACATCTACAGAACCCCTGAGAACCCAGCTAAGGCTGGAGACTTGTTTCAAGTTTCCCTTAATCTGACTGGAGGAGGGCTTTGCATGCAGCGTTTACTGTCCTGGACCTGGAAACAAAGGATGTAGACAGATCCAGTATTAGGTTTTGCTATGCAAAAGCCGTGAAAGGATGTAGTGATCAAGATAGAAGACCATAGGGAACCAGCAGTTAGCATAATGGCTATGTCGCTGGACTCCCACATAATCGACCACGGTTCGCGTCCCGGACCCAGTGGCTTAAAACTCACGCTGGGCGCGTGTGTGTGTGTGCAAGATCCCAAGAGGAGAATGGAGGAGAAGGGACTGTGGCGTGACCATCCCCTCTGGAGGGTGATTTCTCGCTTTCTGTCTCTATGTCTCCCTCTGTCTGTCGGGTGCGCGCACGTGCCCTATAGTGAAAACCTCTCCAAAAAAAAAAAAACACACGACG
>NW_006160040.1:7745699-7765781 GCF_000334495.1 Tupaia belangeri chinensis | reverse complement strand
AGATCCCAAGAGGGGAATGGAGGAGAAGGGATTGCGGCATGACCATCCCCTCTGGGGGGTGGTTTCTCGCTTTCTGTCTCTATGTCTCCCTCTGTCGGTCGGCGGCGCGCACGCGTCCTATAGTGAAAACCACTCAAAAAAAAAAAGATAGAAGACCATAGGCAAGAATCATCTCAGGCCAGAAATAAACCTAGGTCTTTGCACTAGCTGTTGATGAGGTCCCTTCTTCCTGTTCCATATTCACCAACACCCCCAAGGCAGGCTGACTCAGCCAGAAGTTAAATTACATGCCCAAGATATTTCCTAGAGAGTTCAAGTATTTCACAGTGTGGGAGTTTGACCTACAAACACTGTTCCTGGTGTGCAAGGAAATAAACTTTTAAGTCAGAACCTTACAGCAAAACATCAGAAACCAAAAATATGCACTAACCTCTACACATCCCACAGAGAAAAATGGATGGGTAGGCCTCTGAATTGAAAACACCGTATGTGGGGTGGCCCTCAGAAGTCCCCCCCCAATGTTACAGCCAACAATGTGGCCAGTTTTAACAATCGCTCTAGCAAAACAAAGTTCTTCCTTGGTTTGCCAATTAGTGACAAAAATGTTATACTTGCCTGCCTAAAATAAAAGATTCTTAGGGTTGGAAAAGAGAATTGAAATCATCTGTCACCTCTCTAATTTCTAGAGAAGAAAACTTTAGGGCAAAGGGATAAAGTATTTGTAGCAAAGTTCAGAATGAGAATCTAATCTTGCTCTTGCATCATGCTCTCTCTCAAATCAGAACATAAAATTTTGTGGTTTCCTTTCTTCAAAACTGTTTATAAAAACCCATCCTTTTTTTAAAAAAAATGTATTGGGGTCAGCAGATAGTATGGTAGTTAAGGCACTGGATTCCCACATGGCCAATCATGGGTCAAGTCCTGGACCCAGGAGCTTGAAAATCATGTTGAGCATGTGTATGTACATCCCCAAAATCCTGAGAGGAGAATGGAGGAGAAGGGATTGTGCCATGGTCACCCATGCCCCCAGGGGGGTAATTTCTTACTTTCCCTCTCTCTGTCTCTCTCTGACAAACACACACACCCTATGGGGAAACAGAGAGAGAGAGAGAGAGAGCACTGAATAGGGTCTTAACACTGCAATTCACCCTCAACCTTCCATCAGCCCTGGATCATGGGCACATGGGTGGTGATGTATTCAGGGGGTCTCCAGACAAGAACCCTCCCATATGGAATTGCCTCACAAAGCACAGGGTCACACCATTGCACCATCATAGGGCCCCAAGTCTTATTTCAAACACGTATTAATTATGTTAAAGCATTTTAGAAGCCACCTCGAGACATTGTTCAGGAAGTAATTATAGGCACTGATAAATTGGGCTGAGTAAGAGGATGCAATTTTTGCAAATTTCCTATAACTAAATTTACTGTACATTATCCAGTTTTAGTCCATGAAACAGTATATCATAGACTAAAACCTTTACTCCCAAATTTACTGGCTGGTTAAATTATTAAGTTAACCTCTTAGGTCTCTATTTTTAGCTTCCACAAAATAGGTAGAATATTATAAGGTTTTTATAAAAATTATATGCAAAGTATTTAACATAAATTATAAAATTCAAGAGAATTTATAGAATGGTTATTGCCATTGTTACAACAAGCTTTGCTTAAATGTTCTGTAATAAGAGAAAACAACAAATTACTTCCCAATTTAAAAGACTTCATGGGGTTGAGCGAGCGCTCTCTGAATTGGCTGAGAAAACTTCACCTCTCAGTATATTCTTTGCATTTGAGACAAAAAACATCAAATCTCCAACATCGCCAATGCTGAGTTTAAGTTTCAACCTTTAGATGGCAGTGGGGAGCTCCTTAATCTGCCTGCCGGCCTTTCTCAGTTTCCCAGATCTAGAGTGTGAGGTGGTGTCTCCAAACCAGCCCGTCTCCCCATTAGCACTTACAGCTTCCCTCTTTCATGGCACATACCACCATCAATTTTTGTTTATCTTCCTCAAGTCATGAACACCTCAAGGGCAAAAATCAATCTCACTCCTACTTGTAGTCCAATAGACAGATAACAAATATTTATGGAATGAAGAATAAACAAGACCAGGTCTCTATCCCAGTCTTGCTGTGAACTTGAACTCTTGGGGACATCCTGTTTACGTTCTTAATCAACTAATGGGCACTTCAGCCAATTAAACCAAGTGTCTTCATGTACATAGGGTGAGGTAGGTGATTTACCCCCCCTTTTTTTAAAATCTATTATGACTTTCATCTAATATAACTTCAAAATGTTTGTAGAAAAGTAGAATTAGGGGCCAGCAGGTGGCATAGTGGATAAGGTTCTGGACTCCCATGTCGTCAACCGCAGTTCGAGTCCAGGACCTGATGGATTGAAACTCACAGTAAGCACGTGTGTGTGTGTGTGTGTGTGTGTGTGTGTGTGTGTGCCCAAAATCCCGAGAGGAGAATGAAGAAGGGGTTGTGGTATGGCCACCCCCCCCGCCCAGGATGCTGATTTCTCACTTTTCTCTCTGTGTCTCTCTGTCTCTCCAGCAAGTGCACGTACACTGTGGCAAAAATCTCACAAAAGAAAAAAAAAAGTAGCATTAAAGCATGAGTTTATTTTGATGGGAAAAAAAGTTTTGTTTTTTTTTTAAATCCATGCATAATTTTTTCACAATATGCTTTCTCTGTGATCAATTTGAAGACCTCTCATTTGTCCTGATTTCTAATTAATTCCTTGAGCATTTCTGTCTAATGAGAAAAGGCCTTGAATAAAGAGGGGATAATGAAAGAACTGGGCTGCCTGCAGCATATCCCAGTAAAATTTAGGTGTTTAGAATAGAACACAGTAGAATTAGTGTTGAGGAAATCCGATTCTTCAATATGTCCAAAGGTAAACAAGTTACTAGGTAAGTGTGTACAGTCTGATTCAGGATAATTTAATAGATAACAATACAGCTTCATGTCATCGAAGAAGGTGTTCACTTAAAAAGGAAGGTCTTCTGAAGTGTTAGCCTGCCATGCCTGTGCTCGGCCAATGTCATAAGGGGACACTGGCTTTACCATTAAATAACTAGTCAGGTAATAAAGGCTGAAAACCAAAGTTTCTGAAGAAGAGAACCTGAGGAGGAAAGACTTCTCTACTATGCATACTGTTCTGTTGTCAAAAGTATGAAAGAAGGGGGAACCAGCAGTTAGCGTAATGGCTCTGTCTCTGGACTCCCACATAGTCGACCGCGGTTCACGTCCCGGACCCAGTGGCTTAAAACTCACGCCAGGCACGTGTGCGTGTGTGCCCAAGATCCCAAGAGGAGAATGGAGGAGAAGGGATTGCGGCGTGGCCATCCCCCCTGAGGGGTGATTTCTCACTTTCTGTCTCTCTGTCTCTGTCTGGCAAGCGCACACGCCCTATAGCAAAAACCTCTCCAAAAAAAAAAAAGTATGAAAGAAGAGAAATAGATTTTGGTGGACTGAGAACTGTGCCTGGTTACAATCAGTTGGGTACACCACAAATCTCCCTTTTGTTTGCCAAAAGTATACACATTTGTGATTTAGCGCTTTTCAATTTTCTTATTTGGGCCAAATTTTACCACATCTCCTCAAATGGCAGTGAAGGGAATGGAGATGGCACAATGGACGATGACCTGACTCCTGACTGCATGTCCACACAACGGGAAAACTAAATGGAGCCCCACAACAAGGAGGACCTGAAGTGACAGTGGCTTCCAGGCAGGTCCCCAACATGCATTACAGCAGCTCCGATGGAGGGGGCCTACTCACTGTCTCACAGCAACTTCTCTAGGTAGTTTTCTCCTAATCTATCTAATTCTGACACAACCCTAATTTTATAATTAATTTACATTAATTATTTTTAAAAATCATTTATATGAGTGTAGATCATTGATCTTTTCATTTATGCTATAGCGTGTGTGCACTCTCCAGAGAGACAAAAAGTGAGAAATCTCCTTCTGGGGGGATGGCTATGCTGCAATCCCTTCTCCTCCGGTCTCCTCTCAGGATTTTGGGCATGCACACGAACACACCTGGCGTGAGTTTTAAGCCACTGGATCTGGGACTCAAACCACTGTTGACTATGTGGGATCTAGCGATATAACCATTACACCATCTGCTGATCCCAGTCATTGATATTTCTCAAGGGATCTGCTGGAAGACTTTTAAAATCTCCAAATTCTCCACAGCAGTTATAGCCAGTAATTATTTCCCTCTCTGTGTTCCCTGAGAAGTAAGCAGATATTTGCACACCAACATTAGATGCTCTGATGGGTGGCCAGTAATGCTCATTCATTACAAAGAGATTTCTTTTATAAAAGTGCCTTTGTGAAAACCCATGGAATTTAAGTCAATTACAAGCTTCTACTTGTCATGGCCCCCAAAGATGTGAATACTAAAGACCTTAATGTTCATAATGTTGAGGCTCTGAGTAATATTCACCCAAATCAAAGTGGCTGTTTTTGTGGCCAGTATTATCAGGTAAATGTCTGTATTTCTGCTCACCTTGTGGTCTGCATTCACTTATTTATTCACCATTCAACAAAATATTTGTCAAGCCCACAAGATAAAAAATTAAGTAATACAATTCCTTACTTTTTAAGACTTTAATGTGATAAAGGAAGATAAAATAAAAATATAAAGAGTATCCAAAAAGTTTGTGAAAAAAATAGACCTAAAGTTTATGTTTATTTTGGTGCAAACATTATTTTTGAAATCCACACCTAGTTGTTAAATTTTTTTAAGCTTGTTAGGAGCCTGCAAATAAAATATATTGTAACAACAAATAGACATACAGCAGATTTATTCCTTCAGAAACCATAGTAAATTATTTTTGAAAAACTGAGTGTCAGGAAGGATTCACCTAGCTACCATTTGCTACTAATTGAACACGTCTCATAGGGTGACAGGAAGTGTGGAAAACCCAAGCTACCAAGTAGCAAAGCCAAATTTGAACCTAGCAAGGCCATAAGCATAAGTTCTTGGAAAAGAAGAACAATTTATTTTGTATCTTACCTGGTCCCAACTGGGTAACCCACAGGATGGTGAGAACATTGATATCTTAATTAAACCGAAAGTGTCCAAATGTCACAAATCAAAATGGCGCTGGAATCTCTACACTAAACACAACTCCATGAACAAGTCAAGCCAGAGTATTTGATATGAATTGTATGGATGGACTTTCAGAAATATTCCTCAGCTAAAAGAGTTCTTTATATGACCACCCTAAAGCCCTCTGAAGACTCAGAAGATAAATTTCATATTTAGCAGATATCTAGCTGTGAACATCTATGGTTCTAATACCACACTGCCTTTTGGGGTCCAAAAGCTGTCCTGTTTTATCTTTCAGTTCAGTATGAGATTCTTGATAAGAATTTCAGATGCTTCCAGATGCAGTCAGAAGATCATTCAGTAGAAACAGTGTAAACTATCAGAAATGATGTCCACAATCTAAAGAGTTTTAAAGCACCTGACATGGAATAAGAATCCATACCACTGAAGGAGCGTAATAAACTTTGTGTTTGTTCTCACATGAACATGTTATGAAAGTTACAAAGTTGCAAGAAAACACACATAATAATATAAAAAAAAATTTTTAAAGAAATACATAGGCTCTGGAGTCAAAGAGGCCCAAGTTCATTGAGAGGATTCTTAGTAGCTGTATGATCTTAAGTGAGTTACTTGCCCCTAGGCTGTAGGCACAGGTTCTACTTTGTAAAATGTGGGTGAAAGAAAAAAGAAAAACTTACCCTACACTGCAAAAGTATCACCAAGTGAAATGAATGGTGTACATAAAGTGCCTGACTTACCACAATTAATAGCAATGTACATGTACCCTTGGTCCAGACTGGCTGAAACTGGAGGTGGATCACAGCATTGAAAACCCTGTTGGGGCTGCCTGTCTCTCTGCCGCTCTCCATCTCTACCTCTCTGTCTCTCTCATGGAAAAAATAAACTTTAAATAATAATAATGATGCCTTAATTGAAAGGACAGACAAGAACATGTATAAGACCTTTGCAATGTTAGATCCATCTGAAGTTATTAGTCCTAAAAAATTATTTTTCTAGACTCATGTGCCAAAGGGCATATCTCATTTGTAAGGAAAAAAAGATTATTCAAGGGAGTAGGAAAGTGCTTGGCAAAGTGCCATATGGTTTTATGGCTGGAAGCTAATGTATCCCTGGGAAGATCTATAACCTTGAATCAAGGATACAAATCTAAAATACTGACACAAAGCAAGGTTTAAATGGAAATGAATTCTATTTTGTTTTTTTGCCTTCCTAAACAACCCATCACTCATTCTTTCATCAAGACCTGATGTGATTTTGTCCTTCTTTTCTGGACTGTTATTGGATGAGAGAGAGCAGATATACTTTACTCGTGACATCACTTGGTGTAAACATGCTTTTCAAGATAATATTGTCTTTGGGATTATTGTTAGGGTACATTTTCTCTATTACCTTCCTAGAGAATAAGAAAGTCTGGGCCTGGTTAACCTCAGGCAAGCTCAAGGATGACCCACCATTTTGGGGCTCAACATGAAAAACTCCTGGCAGGTTAATTAGAACTTTTAATTGAACCTATTCAAAAGAAGTTAAATATAAGTCTGAAATATTTCAGAAAAACGGGAGGGGGGAGGTGGATCTGAAACCAGTCACATGATTTCTTTAATTATTAGCAAAGTTGAACATCATATTGCATGTACATTTATGTATTTTTCTCTCAGTGGTATATGTTCATAACATTTGTCCATTTTACAATTTTAATGTTATCCTTTGCCATATTCTTCAGAGGAACAGTAATATGATTATCAAATATATAACAAATATTTTCCAAGAGTCTAGAAAGGTAATGTCTTCAAATTGATCTTTTCTTTTGTGATCTCTTGTATTTAAATATCTCTCTCTTCAAAATTTACGTAAGAGGACTTGAAAAATTTTGTATAAAAATGGAATTAAAGTACTGTTTTATTTAGTGCAAGAAAACTTTTGAAATCCATGCCTAGTTTTTGCATAACATACTTTATCTGTGAACTTTCTGAAGACCTGTTCATGTAATGACACTCTTGATTGGCATTTAGTGCTACAGAGAAGTCTGGGACAATGAGGCCTAAAGAGAAGTAGTTTTTCTATCAGAATGCCAACGACATCTTTCAAAGCGCAACTTCTGTGTATTTTTGAGCTTCAACTCCAGATTATTCGAGAATAAACAGTAAGTACAGACTAATATTTCAAGAGCTACAGGAACAGAAATATCAAAGTACCTGGATGGGAGAAACACAGGACTGAGTTGAGGATACAGGCTTCAGTCTTGCAGTGTGGCAGATTTGATGTCTTCAGAGAGATGATATTCCTTCTTCACGGTGGTAATGACCCATCTTGGTGATTAACTCTCTCCTCAGAAAGAAATTTCATAACGCCATATTAAATGATCCCTCAGCAACGAAACAAAATGGTTGTTCATCATCTTCCTAAGAATAACAAATGAGTTTCAGTGCTTTGAAGTGTTTCTCCACATTACTTCACTTGAGTCACAAGTGTCAAAGGAAGAGAATCATCACGACATTTTATGTAAGAAGAAAGTAAATTTCAGAGAGATTGAGTAGTTGATAATCCTCGTGGGGTATTCTATGGTAAAGTACAGATGATACTCTTATCATCAGAAGCATAGCCTTACGAATGAGAAAAGACATATGGAAAGAACAATGAAGAAAATTCCAGAAACACACAAATTAAATATAAAACACAATTAATACTTAAATACACTAAGATACTATAGTGCATGGTGCTAATAATAAATGCCAAACAGGTAGCTGAGAAAGGGTCATATCAATGTTGGCTTGATAGTTAGAGACAGCTTGATGGAAATATTAGTATTTCAAATGGGAATTGGATTTTGTCAAGCAGAAAGAGAGAAACATTTGGATAGGGGCAGAACAAGAAAGCACTGAGGTCGAAGTATGAGTCGGGTAGGGGAGAAAGAAAAGGCCAACAGGGAAGTTGACTTGATGGCGATAGGCCTTGTTAGAAGCTGAATATTAGGCTGGAATAATCAAGTCAGAATTTGAACGGCCTGGAATATCAGAATGAAAAATGTAAAAGTAAGCCTTTGAGTAATGGCAAGTACTACAGGCATTTTCAATGGGGTGGAAAGTGATTTAAAAGTGTTCCTTCAGGGACCAGCAGTTAGCGTAATGGCTATGTTGCTGGACTCCCATGTAGTCGACCGCGGTTCGCGTCCCGGACCCAGTGGCTTAAAACTCACGCCGGGCGCGTGTGCATGCGTGCCCAAGATCCCGAGAGGAGAATGGAGGAGAAGGGATTGTGGCGTGGCCATCCCCCCTGGGGGGTGATTTCTCGCTTTCTATCTCTCTGTCTCTCTCTGTCTTTCTGGCGAGCGCACATGCCCTGTAGCTAAAACCTCTCCAAAAAAAAAAAGAAGTGTTCCTTCAGAAGAGTGATATGCTGAGCACATGCTGAGCAGATAGAAGGAAAAGATGTTAGAAACTAAAAAAGAAAAAAGTGCTGAAATAGCCACCCAGCTGTGAAGTAATGAGGTCCTTATGATAAGAATGGGAATAAAAAAAAAGAAAAGAAAAGGTAAATTCAGAATCAGAGAACTAACAACAACAAAAAAACCTGCTTCCCAATGTAAAATAGGCAAAGAGGGGTTTAACTTAGGAAGGCAATTATGGGGAAAGTTGGAGGAGGTGGCCAAATTTTAAAAATATATTATATAGAGTCCAGCAGATTGCATTATGTTTGCGCTGGACTCCTATGTAGCTAACTGCAGTATTAGTCCCAGACCCAGCAGCTTAAAACTCGCGCTGAGCGTGTGTGCATGCATGCCCAAAATCCTGAGAGGAAAATGGAGGAGAAGAGATTGTGGCATGGCCATCTCCCATCGGAGATGATTTCTTGCTTTCTGTCTGTCTCTCCAGAAAGCACATGCACCCTACGGCAAAAATTTGTCTCAAAAAAAAAAAAATATATATATATATACACACACATATATACGTATATATTATATATATTATATATATGGTTGTCTGTCACATTTATGTAGCTATGACATACACTGTGCTTATGTAACAGGAACCCAAAAAAACACTTGTGCCCTGCCCCACCTCCATGTCGAAGAGATGATACGGTTTAAGAGGTTATTAGCTTAGACATCATTAACATTGAAGACTAGGTAAACCCTCAGCTGCAACAAATGTATTGTATAAATAACAGAAAAATAAATAAAGACCTAAGAAGTAAGATTCAAGGAGCATCCACCGTTAATGGATAGGAGAATCTCACAAAGGTGATTAAGGAGTAGGTAAGAGTAATAATTTCCTCTAAAACCTGCACAGTTACCTCCTAAAGCATTAGGTTTAAAGCCTCCTTTCCACAGTTAAGGGCATGAAAGGTAAAACTAACTGACAAAGCAGAGTTACTCTGCCAAGGAGACCCATTTGAAAGTGAAATAGAGGTCAAAACCCCACTCTAACATGGAAATTGGAAAATGCCAGATGTTCCAAGGCTATGGTGTAGTTCACAAAGGGCAGAGCTGACGGATTATTAACCATGCCAGCTGGCATCGTCGAATTTATGTTTTCTTTGTTTCGTGCAATGTACAATTATAACAGAAACACTAAAAACCTGAGTAGATTCCAGGGAAGGCACAAAACAGTGTAAATCAAACATTACTGTAATAAATAAAACTAACAGCAGAGGGCTCCCTTCAACACCTGGCAAATTCTCAAGGCAGAGAAACTCCAAATAGGGGAGATTATTTTCTGGTACCTTTTGCTTACAATGGAAATTTTCCATACATAGAAAAAAAATCAACTATCTCGTTTTACAGAAATCACAACCACAATATTTAGACCTTCAGGTCCTAAGGCTACTTTCTTTAATCCTCCCCCACCGCCCCATGTGCTTTTTGCTAATGAGAAAATTTATCCAAAATTATTAAAGTAATAATTCAGGATGATCTAGCTATAAAATGCCTCAAGATGGTAAAGTGATTTTTATAAAACCTCCCTAAAGTATTTCAGTTTATCCACCTGATGACACCAACAGTATTTCTAATAAATTGCAATTTTCGCCCTATAATCCCTGTATCCAAATGCACAAATTACAAACACAAGAGGGCTGCTCTCTGTAACCAGGAATCTTGAACAATCCAAGGCCTTGGGGAGAACTGATTCTGTTTAAAAATCAGGATGTTTTAATATCAAATCAAAATCACGTGCGTGTGTGTGTGTGTGTGTGTACACACGGATATATGATTTTTGCCATGAGCACGCACACTAACTGGAGAGAGACAGAGAGAACAAAAGATAGAAGTCACCCCCTCCCCCAGGGGAGATAGCCACTCTACAATCCCTTTGCCTCCATTCTTCTCTTGGGATTTTGGGCATGCACGAACACGTGTCCAGAATGTTTTCCAAGTCGCTGGGTCAGAGACTCGAACTGTGGAGCTGGTCATGTGGGATCTAGCACCTTAATCACCATGCCACATACTGGCCTATATTTATATATTTTTGAAAGGACATTTTGAAGTGTATTGAATAATTTAGCAAACACACTGTTGTATGCAGGAGATTCTATGTAGGTCATCCAGGTTTTTAGCCAGCTCTTTTAAATTTATTATGAAAAAAAGGGTAAAATTGGGCTTTGCCTTGAAATGTTATCTGTCATTCATTTTGCACATTGCCCTTGGAAAGTACAGTGGTTTTTTTCCAAAGGCTAGTTTTAACGTTGGTCATGTAAGGCATTTGTTTGAATATCGACTTTTTGAAGTTTCTTTCTTTCTTTCCTCAGACATAGAGGGCTGCACCCCAGCGGGATCTTCAGACTGCCATCCACCCTCAGCACGAACCAGACCAGGCATGGGTGTACATGTGCACCTCACATATACAGAAAGGCCTTGGGATGCGAACACGAGTTCCTCCTGTGAGGCGCCAGCATTGAAGAGTGCCATGTGACTGCCGCACTACCAGTTTGAGCTGAACACTAACTTATTTTTCGTTGGATGCATATTTTCGATGACTTCTTTAGAAGTATATCATTACCTGTACAAGAGTCAGTGAACTGGGAACCAGCAGTTAGCGTAATGGCTATGTCGCTGGACTCCCACGTAGTCGACCACGGTTCGCGTCTCGGACCCGGTGGCTTAAATCTCACGCCGGGCGCGTGTGCGTAAGTGCCCAAGATCCCGAGAGGAGAATGGAGGAGAAGGGATTGCGGCGTGACCATCCCCCCTGGGGGTTGATTTCTCGCTTTCTGTCTCTATGTCTCTGTCTGTCTGGTGAGCGCACGCGCCCTATAGCGAAAACCTCTCCAAAAAAGAAGAGTCAGTGAACTAAACTCCAAGGGGCCAAATACCAAATCTAGCCCATTGCTTGTTTTTGCACAGCATACAAAGAATGATATTTACATTTTTAAATGGGTGAAACAAAACCTTGAAAAAATAATTCTTATAACACATTGAATTAAATAATTCAAAATTTGGAGTCCATAAAGTTTTAATTTCATAAATTTTTTAGAAATGGTGGGAAATTGGTTTTCTCCTTGTTATATAAGTTACTTACATATTGTTTCTTGGCCCACAAATAAAATATTGTATTTACTGTGTGACCAAACAAAGAAAAAGCTTGCCAGATCCTGAACTATGCCAACCCCAAGCCATTCTTTACTGCCCCTTGGGTTCTTTACAAGTAGTGGGAAATTTTACCCTTTTTAGTGTTAGAAACAAATAACCTGCACTAATAGTTCCCAAAAATAATCTGTGTTTTGGAACTACCTTGCACATTGACTCTTTGAAACTAGCTTTGAAAACTATTCATGTTTGTGTCCCACCCCCAGGGATTGTGTTTTGAAAAAAAAAAGAAAGAAAAAAGTTAAAAAGCCTCAGGAGAGTCAAAGTGGGGTTGGAGAGCCACTGATTTAGTGCTCTGGCAAATTCGATGATCCAACTTCTACCTGGACCTTCCCCTTTCTTCCTTCCTCCTGCTGATCCCTCAGCAAGTGGTCCCTGTAGTTGCTCCAAACACTCTCAACTCACTTTACGCTTTCCAGTTCCACCACCCCAGACTCCATGTCTAGCAGACAAGTGGCCTTCTCACCAGCTTGCTGAGAAAATCAAGGCCAATCTTCACCAAGCTTGCCTGTTTTACTTCCTAAGTAGAATTCCATCCTGAAATCTATTCTATTCTCTTCAACTCTTCCAGATGGAATACACTGTAGTGATTTAAAAGAGGTCTTCAGTCAGGCAGCTCTGTAAGATGTGTGACCTGGAATAAATTATTTCATCAGTTTGACCATTTATTATTAAATTTTCTCATCTTTTAAGTCGTATTAAAAATAATATTTACCTGGGACCAGCAGACGGCATAATGGTTACATTGCCAGACCCCCACACAGCCAACTACAGTTCGAATCCTAGACTCAGTGGCTTAACAACTCATGCTGAGCATGTGTGCATGCATGTCCAAGATCCCAAAAAGAGAATGGAGAAGGGATTGTGGTGTTGCCATCCTTCCTGGGGGTGAGTTCTTGCTTTCTGTCTCTCTCTGCAAAAATCTTGCTAAAAAAATAATAAGTAATAATATTAGTAATTACCTAATGGGGATCTTAGTAAGGATCGAATGAGATTTGCTTGCTACTAAAACTGTGATTCTCTAACTAGCATCATCAGCATTACCTGGGACCTTCTTAGAAATTCAGAATCTTGGGACCAGCAGTTAGCGTAATTGCTATGTTGCTCGACTCCCATGTAGTCTACCGCAGTACGAGTCCTGGACCCAGTGGCTTAAACTCACGCCAGGTGTGTGTGAATGCCCAAGATCCTAAGAGGAGAATGGAGGAGAAAGGATTGTGGCATGGCCATCCCTCCAGGGAGTGATTTCTCGCTTTCTATCTCTCTGTCTCTCTCTCTCTGTCTGGTGAGCGCACACACCCTATAGCAAAAACTTTAAAAAAAAAAAAAAGAAAAAAGAAAGAAAGAAAGAAAAAGAAAAAGAAAAAACAAGAAATTCAGAATCTCAGGTCCCACTCAGAACTTCTGAATCAGAATCCACATTTTAATGAAATCCCATAGCGATTTTAGAATCATGGTGCTCAGAATTTTCCCATTTTGCTCCATATCCAGGCTATTTCTTCTTAGTCCTTCTGCAATACCCAGTACTCATGATGTCAGTGGTCCTCTGGAGGATGGCTTTTATGTACAAAAAGAGTTAGTTTTAAAATAAACTCATGTGTCAGCTATGTACAGAATAATTTAAAATCTGGAGAGACAGGGGCAGGGTCCAGGGTGGTCAAGAAGTATAGGGTCACCTTCAGGCAACTTAGACAAAGATATTCCCCTGAGGGGCCATGACCCCACAGGTACAAACCTGGTGAGCTACGAGAGTCCTGGTGCAATGGAGAAGGCAGCGTGCCTCCAGGCTGATGCCGCCCTGCCGTGCAATTTGTCAAGTGCGAATGAGCCTCCACCAGTCATCCTTGGGCAGTATGTGGCAACATGGAAGGTAAGATTAGAGAAATCCTGACCAAGAGTGTGGTTGATTGAAATGAAAAACAAGGATGGACTCAGAAAATGCCGGAGCAAGGAGGACAATGGTGAAAAGGTCAGGTGAAAGAAGGGCCTACGGTAGTGAAGGAAAATGTCTAGGAAGAGGTAGGATTTGGCACAAAGCTCAAGAGTTATGAAGCTGAGATATGGAGTGAGGAGAGATAGAAGACGTCATGAATACTATGGGCTACGAGAGAGCTGGTGGGGTTTTTTTGTTTTGTTTTTTGTTTTTGTTTTTGTTTTTGTTTTTTTTGAGAGGTTTTTGCTATAGGGCGCGTGCACTCGCCAGAAAGACAGAGAGACTGAGAGACAGAAAGCGAGAAATCACCCACTGCAGTCCCTTCTCCTCTATTCTCCTCTTGGGATCTTGGGCACGCACACTCACACACCCAGTGTGCGTTTAAGCCGCCGGGTCCAGGGCTCGAACCGCGGTCAACTATGTGGGAGTCCAGCGATATAGCCATTACACTAACTGCTGGTCCCAGAGAGCTGGTGTTTTCAGAACAGCAGCAGGGAACACCACATGAAGGGAAGAATAGCAGATGACAGGTGAGAGGGTATGGGAGAGTCTCAACTCATTAGGTTGTAAGGAGGAAACCATCTTATTTTCTGGATCAAGTCCACCTAACAACGTCCAAGCCCTAGTCCATATTTTCTTAATCACTCTATTTCATTAAGACTTAATGTTATATCCGATTCAGAATTTTGGTCTCTCTCCCCCTAGGCAAGGCGTGGTCTTGGGTGTCTTCCCCCTTCCTTCCTCTTGCCCGAGCTATCTATCCCCTCTAGTGCTCAGCCATGAGGACAGAAAGAGGTGCAGATCCCTCCCTAGCCGCCCTCATTGCTAGTCCAGGCTCTAGCACGCTCCCTCCAAGCAGCAACTCAAGGCACGTTCAGTTCCTTGGGAACACTGGCCATGTCACTATCTGACCTCAGCTGGCATTGCTGGGTCACATCCTCTTGTCCCTCACTGCAGAGTTTCTCTAGAGGCAGTTGCCCTAGTGAAAAGTAAACTTTGACACATTACAAGTTTATAGAGTTTGAGCAGCCAGGCAGTTCCAAGCTGTGCATAGTGGTCTACCAAATGGGAGATATTTTATAGGGTACAGGTGGAAGAAGAGCAAAGAAGTGTTTTAATTGGTTAGGCCAATTGCCTTATTTGAACAAGTCTAGTGGGAAAACCAACACACTATTACAAATGCCTAGTTGGTCACCTGTGATTAATTGAGCTTGAGTTTAGCTTTCTTTTAAATTCTGAGTTAGGTTTAGGTGTGCTTACATAGGAACCCATGGCATTGGAAGCATCTCAATCTAATGATCTCCCATTTCATGAACATCACAAACTCATCTAACCTCTGTGGCCAGTTTCTAGGTCTACCATAAGTGTACCAGAGAGACATTTTCTTTGGAAAGGGGCACATATCAATGCAGAAAGGGGTAGTTAGAAACCCTGGTGACCTTCCCATCTCAGTTTCCTCGGCATGAAAGTGTGCATACATGCCCATGTGTGAACACATACACAGACACACATCTTGCAGCTCAGAAGCAAGTCATTAGCTGTACTAACTAAGCAGATATTCGACCAGGGAATGAAGTGCTTTGTCTACCCTTCTTTAGCCACCCTCAAGCTTATGAATAATTCTCTTGGCCCTCTTTGTGTTGCCTCCAACCAAGGGGATGGAGAAAGAAATGGGCACTTTACTTCCCAGATGGCTTCTCTTCCATTTTCTCATATCCGCAAGAGGTGAAGGTAGGGTGTGAGTGCAGTGGCAAGGTCAAGTCTGCTGGATAATGTTCTTCAGAAAGCTGTGCGAGGGAACAGTGGGCCCCAGTCACTGCAGTTCTCACTGCAGGGCTAGAATTAGGGGCACATTCTCCACCTTGGATCTTACTGACAATTTGAGGATGCCAGGGAAAATCCTACTCAGCCTCTGATGTCACAATGTTATAAGAATAAGAAAGTAGGGACCAGCAGATGGCATAACAGTTACATGGTTGGACTCCCACATAGTTAGCCGTGGTTTCATCCCCAGACCCAGCAGCTTAAAACTCATGCCGGGCATGTGCGCATGCGTGCCCAAGATCTCTAGAGGAGAATGGAGGAGAGTGTACCAATTACCCCACAGATGTTCACTTGCTGAACATAGGCGCAGATAGGAAAGGGCATGAGCACACCCGCTAGTGAACAAGGAAAGACAACTTTTGGGAACACTGTTCCACCTACATCGAGAAATTCCAGCCTACAGCTGTGGACCACTACACTTAAGCCAGATTCCCCTGTCCTCAGAAAGGTCAAGATGGAAGTCATCTTAACTAAACATTTATTTTTAAGTCAGGCCAGGGCTGTATGAGAAAATGGAGAGCGAATGTTTCACCATTATCTAAATAATTTGATTCATCTCCAAGGGACAATCCAATATTTGCAGACACATGTTGAGGGTAGGACACTGAGTATTTACTTAAATTTTCAAGATGCTGAGTAGTTTTGCCATCTTCCGTTATAATGGGAATTAGATGGCTTCCCTGTAGGGAGACACTGCTTTGAGAGAGCAGGAGCGGGGCTACGCCGGGAAGTCTGTAAACACCACTGGACTAGACAAAGGAGCTTCAAGGCAAGGCAAGGCAAACATCACTTAGGAACCAAGGTTTTGTTTACTGGCACCCGCCCTGTGCTGAGCACTGTGAGGAGTGTACTTCATTATTCAGTACATGTTTTCTGAGAGCCCAAGAGATATTTTCTTTCCAGTTTTTCTAAAGGCACAATGGACAGAGATGGTGATTTGGCAATGTTTCCGCTGTCTTGTTCGTCCCCGTTCTCGCACTGATTCCACTCTTCCTGACCTGGTCCAAGGTCTCCAGGGCTTTTCACATAAGAAGTGTGCTTTTCCTTTCTTGATGTAATTCCTTTTGAGTTGGTATCACCTGGGAAATCCTTGCTTGCTTCACTTAACGGAGTTGTCAGTCCACTTCTAAAACCAGGTTTTAGAAAAGAAAGGAAAGAAGAAAGAAGGAAGGGAGGGGGGAAAAAAGGCTAGGGCTAAGGTTAATTCTAGCCCCTAGGTTTATAGTCTTAATCCATGGCTTCTTGAAGTAGAATTAACACACCATTCTCCAGACTCTCGGTTTTGTAGAGGAAGGATCCTGAGAGAAATCTTCAAGCATTACTGTTAAAAAGTCATTATTGAATATCTAATTGTGGTTAGTGGAAGCATTTTTCTCATTTATGTGTGTATCCGCTTCCTTTTGAGACGAGATAACCAGTAAATATTTAATGGATGAATGGAAGGATAAACAAATAACCAGAGACAACCTGAGTTTAAGGGCCTGCCCAAGGGAACTAATGGTCCATGACACCTGGCGGAAAGAAACAAGGGCACCAAGAAATGGCTTCAGGCCCTCAGCGGGGAGACAGTACTGCCTTGGAAACCACAGTATTGGCCAGGGGTCACCTAAAGATTTAATATTTCAAACATGTAGCAGACAGGGCAGATGGTAGTGCTGTGGTAATGCCACTGGACCCACATGTGAAAGGTCCCAGGTTCCACTTTCCCTCAACACACACCGCCTATGTGCTATATATACTTTTTCATTTATTTATATTTATATAAATATATATATGCATATAGATAAATAGGTAGATAGATAGATAAACTTTAAAAAAACAAAACCATGCAGCAGAAACAACAGAAGCTGTTATATCTAGAAGGTCTTTTTTTTTACAACAAAGACTAATTGGAAATTTTACTAGCTTCCTTTATAGAAGTAGCTCAGTCCTCTTTTTACAAAGAACCAAGCAATCATTTGTCTTATTAGGAGAAATTTTTTTAAATACCAAAGCAGAAAGTAGAAGGCAGAAGAGCAATGGGGAAAGGAACAGGGAGAGTGGGATGCAGAAAATAGAACGCAGAAGACGAGCAATGGGGAAAGGAACAGGGAGAGTGGGAGGGTGGAGAGAGACCGGCCTCTTCCTCTGCGGTCTCCCTGGGAGTGCAGCCATGACAGCCCGAGCACCCTCTGCCTGAGAGACAGCATTATGCTCCAGCTAATGCCACATGTGATGGATCAGTCTTCCACTGAGGCCTCTCAGAAAAGATGAACTTTCAACTGTTTGGGGCAGCTTCATGATGACTAGGAGCCTGTGGTCTTTTTGCCAAGTTTATTTCAAAAATGGAAAACGAATGAAGTGCTCCAAAAAATGTTCTGTTCCCCCTTGGTCCACAGATGAAACAAGCTACAGTGTGAGAGATGAATGGGATCTCATTCCCTCAAATGTCTCATTTTGGGATATGCGCTTGTCTGCTCCACAGCTGAAAATTAGTTTAAACAAGCAATTAAATATAATGCAATGAATGAGCATTGTTATGATGAAAACTTTTGGGGCCGACAGATGGCATAATGGCTAGGGCACTGGCCTCCCACCTGGACGACCATTGTTCAAGTTCCAGACCTGGTAGCTTGCTTTCTACTCTTGCTCTCTCTTTTTCTCTCTCTCTCATCAAATTGAGTAATAATAATAATAAATTTTTTAAATCTTTGAATTTTAGCATAAACTGTGTGTATTCATTTAAGTAAAGCATTAGTTATTGTCTGTGGTCCTAAGCAGAAATTTTCTCACTAGGGGTGGTTAGTTAGCTAGTTAGCGAAGTTCACTGGAAGCCCACATTCTGAAGGCTAACCTAAGTCTATCTACACTAGAGACCAGAAAATTAACATAAAGGATATGAGAAATGGGCACTCACTATAAAACTAATGATGCAGTAAATGTATTGGTGAGCTATTGAAATGGTTTAGGGGCCAGCAGGTGGCACAGAGGTTAAGGTGTCTGGATCCCACATAGCCAACTGAGCAGTTCGAGTCCTGGACACAACAACTTGAAAAACACATCACAAGCTTGTGCATGCATGCCCAAAATCCTAAAAGAAGAATGGAGAAGAAAGGACTGTGGCATGGCCATTGCCCCTGAGCGGTGATTTCTCACTTCCTCACTCTCTCTCTGACAAGTACACCTGCACTCTAGCAAACTAAACAAAAACAAAAGCAGTTTCAAGATGCTTCCCACCCTAAAATAAGAACCTAACAAGGAGACTAGCTGTGGCATAGTAATGGTGCACTGCTCAGAAGTTGTGATTACCATGGTTTGAATCCCTGGCCCCGTCAGCTTAAAACACTCTGGCTGGGTACATATATGAGTACACAGGATCCAAAGGGGACTGCACTGTGACCAGACCCTATGGAGACCCTCATCTCCTTCTCTCGCTTTCACTCTCACGTGCATGTGCACATGCTGTCTCATGAGTAAAGGAGGGAGAGAATCTAACAAGGCCTGTGGCCTGTGCCCCCTGTTCTGTATTCAGCTGAAAGGTTAGAGGACTCGGATCATCTGCTGTCAGCTCTCAGGGTGAAGATCTTCCTCCAGGGCATCAGTCTGTCTGCCCCAGTGAAGCACTTCTTCCATGCACTGTACCACTGACCAGTCGCCAGAGAAAGACAGGACCTCTTCCGGCTTAAGGGGTAGGTAGCATGAAAGGCAGCAGATAAGCAGGATGAGCAAGTCTAGAGGATTAACGTACTACACGGGGACTGGAGGTAATAAAACTGTAATAGGGAATTATGTGAACAGATTTTAGCTGATCTAAGACAAAGTAACAAAACAAAGTAGCTAGGTGAGATGATAGCTATGTTACTTTGCCTCCCTATAGGAGCCATTTTACGATTGCTATTGTGCAGCATCGTGTTGTAAACCTCAGATATGCACAGTAAAATTTATTCGAAGAAAAAAAAAAGAGTAAGTGGTGTGGTGGACTGGCCTGGCCCTACTTCTCATAAGTGGTAAGAAGTGTCAATGCCTTACTCAGAGTTCTGAGACATTCTTTATCAGCGCCTGTTATAAAGGTGGCATGAAAGAGCTAACCACTCTTACCAGACTTGTTGGGATCACCTAGCATTTCCTAAACATAGCTTAACTCAGGAGTTGGGCATTTCCAAAATGGCCTGGGCCAGTTTACAATAGATAATTCTGTTCCCTAGGCAGAGCTGCTGCTGCTGCTGCTGCCTTCTTGTTTGCCTTCCAAATGCTGAAAAACATAGCTCCCGAGTCCGGGACCTGATCTTGGGTCCAAGCCATGTGAGATCCAGCAGCCTTAACCACTAGGCCAGGGACTGGCCCCCAAAAGATCTATTGAAACAAGAAGTCAAATTTTTGCCTATAAAAGAACATAGTTTAAGAAACAGGGACTAGTTTTATGAAATAAATAGGTTTTAGCTCCTCTTACCACACAAATGAAACGCAACAATGTGAGACAATCTATGTTTATGTTTGTCTCTACTTGATAACATTTTGTAAACCTCAAATATACACGATAAAACTTTTTGTTGAGAGATTTTTGCTATACGATGCATGTGCTCGCTGGAAACACAGAGACGGACAGATAGACAGAAAGCAAGAAATCACTCCCCTGGGGGGGGGATAGCCACTCCGCAATCCCTTCTCATCCATTCCT
>NW_006160040.1:7730469-7743456 GCF_000334495.1 Tupaia belangeri chinensis | reverse complement strand
GCAGATCCCTCCCTAGCCGCCCTCATTGCTAGTCCAGGCTCTAGCACGCTCCCTCCAAGCAGCAACTCAAGGCACGTTCAGTTCCTTGGGAACACTGGCCATGTCACTATCTGACCTCAGCTGGCATTGCTGGGTCACATCCTCTTGTCCCTCACTGCAGAGTTTCTCTAGAGGCAGTTGCCCTAGTGAAAAGTAAACTTTGACACATTACAAGTTTATAGAGTTTGAGCAGCCAGGCAGTTCCAAGCTGTGCATAGTGGTCTACCAAATGGGAGATATTTTATAGGGTACAGGTGGAAGAAGAGCAAAGAAGTGTTTTAATTGGTTAGGCCAATTGCCTTATTTGAACAAGTCTAGTGGGAAAACCAACACACTATTACAAATGCCTAGTTGGTCACCTGTGATTAATTGAGCTTGAGTTTAGCTTTCTTTTAAATTCTGAGTTAGGTTTAGGTGTGCTTACATAGGAACCCATGGCATTGGAAGCATCTCAATCTAATGATCTCCCATTTCATGAACATCACAAACTCATCTAACCTCTGTGGCCAGTTTCTAGGTCTACCATAAGTGTACCAGAGAGACATTTTCTTTGGAAAGGGGCACATATCAATGCAGAAAGGGGTAGTTAGAAACCCTGGTGACCTTCCCATCTCAGTTTCCTCGGCATGAAAGTGTGCATACATGCCCATGTGTGAACACATACACAGACACACATCTTGCAGCTCAGAAGCAAGTCATTAGCTGTACTAACTAAGCAGATATTCGACCAGGGAATGAAGTGCTTTGTCTACCCTTCTTTAGCCACCCTCAAGCTTATGAATAATTCTCTTGGCCCTCTTTGTGTTGCCTCCAACCAAGGGGATGGAGAAAGAAATGGGCACTTTACTTCCCAGATGGCTTCTCTTCCATTTTCTCATATCCGCAAGAGGTGAAGGTAGGGTGTGAGTGCAGTGGCAAGGTCAAGTCTGCTGGATAATGTTCTTCAGAAAGCTGTGCGAGGGAACAGTGGGCCCCAGTCACTGCAGTTCTCACTGCAGGGCTAGAATTAGGGGCACATTCTCCACCTTGGATCTTACTGACAATTTGAGGATGCCAGGGAAAATCCTACTCAGCCTCTGATGTCACAATGTTATAAGAATAAGAAAGTAGGGACCAGCAGATGGCATAACAGTTACATGGTTGGACTCCCACATAGTTAGCCGTGGTTTCATCCCCAGACCCAGCAGCTTAAAACTCATGCCGGGCATGTGCGCATGCGTGCCCAAGATCTCTAGAGGAGAATGGAGGAGAGTGTACCAATTACCCCACAGATGTTCACTTGCTGAACATAGGCGCAGATAGGAAAGGGCATGAGCACACCCGCTAGTGAACAAGGAAAGACAACTTTTGGGAACACTGTTCCACCTACATCGAGAAATTCCAGCCTACAGCTGTGGACCACTACACTTAAGCCAGATTCCCCTGTCCTCAGAAAGGTCAAGATGGAAGTCATCTTAACTAAACATTTATTTTTAAGTCAGGCCAGGGCTGTATGAGAAAATGGAGAGCGAATGTTTCACCATTATCTAAATAATTTGATTCATCTCCAAGGGACAATCCAATATTTGCAGACACATGTTGAGGGTAGGACACTGAGTATTTACTTAAATTTTCAAGATGCTGAGTAGTTTTGCCATCTTCCGTTATAATGGGAATTAGATGGCTTCCCTGTAGGGAGACACTGCTTTGAGAGAGCAGGAGCGGGGCTACGCCGGGAAGTCTGTAAACACCACTGGACTAGACAAAGGAGCTTCAAGGCAAGGCAAGGCAAACATCACTTAGGAACCAAGGTTTTGTTTACTGGCACCCGCCCTGTGCTGAGCACTGTGAGGAGTGTACTTCATTATTCAGTACATGTTTTCTGAGAGCCCAAGAGATATTTTCTTTCCAGTTTTTCTAAAGGCACAATGGACAGAGATGGTGATTTGGCAATGTTTCCGCTGTCTTGTTCGTCCCCGTTCTCGCACTGATTCCACTCTTCCTGACCTGGTCCAAGGTCTCCAGGGCTTTTCACATAAGAAGTGTGCTTTTCCTTTCTTGATGTAATTCCTTTTGAGTTGGTATCACCTGGGAAATCCTTGCTTGCTTCACTTAACGGAGTTGTCAGTCCACTTCTAAAACCAGGTTTTAGAAAAGAAAGGAAAGAAGAAAGAAGGAAGGGAGGGGGGAAAAAAGGCTAGGGCTAAGGTTAATTCTAGCCCCTAGGTTTATAGTCTTAATCCATGGCTTCTTGAAGTAGAATTAACACACCATTCTCCAGACTCTCGGTTTTGTAGAGGAAGGATCCTGAGAGAAATCTTCAAGCATTACTGTTAAAAAGTCATTATTGAATATCTAATTGTGGTTAGTGGAAGCATTTTTCTCATTTATGTGTGTATCCTCTTCCTTTTGAGACGAGATAACCAGTAAATATTTAATGGATGAATGGAAGGATAAACAAATAACCAGAGACAACCTGAGTTTAAGGGCCTGCCCAAGGGAACTAATGGTCCATGACACCTGGCGGAAAGAAACAAGGGCACCAAGAAATGGCTTCAGGCCCTCAGCAGGGAGACAGTACTGCCTTGGAAACCACAGTATTGGCCAGGGGTCACCTAAAGATTTAATATTTCAAACATGTAGCAGACAGGGCAGATGGTAGTGCTGTGGTAATGCCACTGGACCCACATGTGAAAGGTCCCAGGTTCCACTTTCCCTCAACACACACCGCCTATGTGCTATATATACTTTTTCATTTATTTATATTTATATAAATATATATATGCATATAGATAAATAGGTAGATAGATAGATAAACTTTAAAAAAACAAAACCATGCAGCAGAAACAACAGAAGCTGTTATATCTAGAAGGTCTTTTTTTTTACAACAAAGACTAATTGGAAATTTTACTAGCTTCCTTTATAGAAGTAGCTCAGTCCTCTTTTTACAAAGAACCAAGCAATCATTTGTCTTATTAGGAGAAATTTTTTTAAATACCAATGCAGAAAATAGAACGCAGAAGACGAGCAATGGGGAAAGGAACAGGGAGAGTGGGAGGGTGGAGAGAGACCGGCCTCTTCCTCTACAGTCTCCCTGGGAGTGCAGCCATGACAGCCCGAGCACCCTCTGCCTGAGAGACAGCATTATGCTCCAGCTAATGCCACATGTGATGGATCAGTCTTCCACTGAGGCCTCTCAGAAAAGATGAACTTTCAACTGTTTGGGGCAGCTTCATGATGACTAGGAGCCTGTGGTCTTTTTGCCAAGTTTATTTCAAAAATGGAAAACGAATGAAGTGCTCCAAAAAATGTTCTGTTCCCCCTTGGTCCACAGATGAAACAAGCTACAGTGTGAGAGATGAATGGGATCTCATTCCCTCAAATGTCTCATTTTGGGATATGCGCTTGTCTGCTCCACAGCTGAAAATTAGTTTAAACAAGCAATTAAATATAATGCAATGAATGAGCATTGTTATGATGAAAACTTTTGGGGCCGACAGATGGCATAATGGCTAGGGCACTGGCCTCCCATGTGGACGACCATTGTTCAAGTTCCAGACCTGGTAGCTTGCTTTCTACTCTTGCTCTCTCTTTTTCTCTCTCTCATCAAATTGAGTAATAAGAATAATAATAAATTTTTAAAGTCTTTGAATTTTAGCATAAACTGTGTGTATTCATTTAAGTAAAGCTTTAGTTATTGTCTGTGGTCCTAAGCAGAAATTTTCTCACTAGGGGTGGTTAGTTAGCTAGTTAGCGAAGTTCACTGGAAGCCCACATTCTGAAGGCTAACGTAAGTCTATCCACACTAGAGACCAGAAAATTAACATAAAGGATATGAGAAATGGGCACTCACTATAAAATTAATGATGCAGTAAATGTATTGGTGAGCTATTGAAATGGTTTAGGGGCCAGCAGGTGGCACAGAGGTTAAGGTGTCTGGATCCCACATAGCCAACTGAGCAGTTCGAGTCCTGGACACAACAACTTGAAAAACACATCACAAGCTTGTGCATGCATGCCCAAAATCCTAAAAGAAGAATGGAGAAGAAAGGACTGTGGCATGGCCATTGCCCCTGAGCGGTGATTTCTCACTTCCTCACTCTCTCTCTGACAAGTACACCTGCACTCTAGCAAACTAAACAAAAACAAAAGCAGTTTCAAGATGCTTCCCACCCTAAAATAAGAACCTAACAAGGAGACTAGCTGTGGCATAGTAATGGTGCACTGCTCAGAAGTTGTGATTACCATGGTTTGAATCCCTGGCCCCGTCAGCTTAAAACACTCTGGCTGGGTACATATATGAGTACACAGGATCCAAAGGGGACTGCACTGTGACCAGACCCTATGGAGACCCTCATCTCCTTCTCTCGCTTTCACTCTCACGTGCATGTGCACATGCTGTCTCATGAGTAAAGGAGGGAGAGAATCTAACAAGGCCTGTGGCCTGTGCCCCCTGTTCTGTATTCAGCTGAAAGGTTAGAGGACTCGGATCATCTGCTGTCAGCTCTCAGGGTGAAGATCTTCCTCCAGGGCATCAGTCTGTCTGCCCCAGTGAAGCACTTCTTCCATGCACTGTACCACTGACCAGTCGCCAGAGAAAGACAGGACCTCTTCCGGCTTAAGGGGTAGGTAGCATGAAAGGCAGCAGATAAGCAGGATGAGCAAGTCTAGAGGATTAACGTACTACACGGGGACTGGAGGTAATAAAACTGTAATAGGGAATTATGTGAACAGATTTTAGCTGATCTAAGACAAAGTAACAAAACAAAGTAGCTAGGTGAGATGATAGCTATGTTACTTTGCCTCCCTATAGGAGCCATTTTACGATTGCTATTGTGCAGCATCGTGTTGTAAACCTCAGATATGCACAGTAAAATTTATTCGAAGAAAAAAAAAAGAGTAAGTGGTGTGGTGGACTGGCCTGGCCCTACTTCTCATAAGTGGTAAGAAGTGTCAATGCCTTACTCAGAGTTCTGAGACATTCTTTATCAGCGCCTGTTATAAAGGTGGCATGAAAGAGCTAACCACTCTTACCAGACTTGTTGGGATCACCTAGCATTTCCTAAACATAGCTTAACTCAGGAGTTGGGCATTTCTAAAATGGCCTGGGCCAGTTTACAATAGATAATTCTGTTCCCTAGGCAGAGCTGCTGCTGCTGCTGCTGCCTTCTTGTTTGCCTTCCAAATGCTGAAAAACATAGCTCCCGAGTCCGGGACCTGATCTTGGGTCCAAGCCATGTGAGATCCAGCAGCCTTAACCACTAGGCCAGGGACTGGCCCCCAAAAGATCTATTGAAACAAGAAGTCAAATTTTTGCCTATAAAAGAACATAGTTTAAGAAACAGGGACTAGTTTTATGAAATAAATAGGTTTTAGCTCCTCTTACCACACAAATGAAACGCAACAATGTGAGACAATCTATGTTTATGTTTGTCTCTACTTGATAACATTTTGTAAACCTCAAATATACACGGTAAAACTTTTTGTTGAGAGATTTTTGCTATACAATGCATGTGCTCGCTGGAAACACAGAGACGGACAGATAGACAGAAAGGAAGAAATCACTCCCCCGGGGGGGGATGGCCACTCCGCAATCCCTTCTCATCCATTCTCCTCTCAGGATTTTGGGCACATACACACCCACGAGGCCTTTGTGAATTTGAAGCCACAGGGCCTGGGACTCGAACTGTGGTTGACTACGTGGGAGTCCAGCAATGTAACCATTATGCCATCTGCTGTTCCCAAAACTTATTTAAAAAGTAAATAAAAAGAAAAGAAAACTACAGCTCAAAAGAGATTGCCCTGTGCACCAGCCTCTCAGGCCTGGATACTGAGTGACAGTTCTAGCTGCTGATTCCAGGGACTATCCCTGCTTGTGACTTAGACCTCATCCTTGTGATTGCTGGCATGGACTGCTTCACGCTACACTGGCCTGTTGTTCCCAGCTGTGATGACTGGTTTCAGCATTTCAATATTTGCTTTGGTTTCTTATCCTGCATTGTCCATGTGCCCAATATGGCTATACATCAATATGTTTAGAGCATTAATGTAGAAGATTAGTATAATAAGAAAGATTTGTGTACATTTTAGACAGAATGTATTCTGCTAGAGGGAGTATTGGCTTCCAGCAATGTCAAGCATGAAATCAACAATTCAACATTAAACCACATTAAATACAAGGCATCAATGTAGCTTGTGTTTCACAAATATGTGTTTAACTGAAACTGAACTGTAGCTTTGGATAGCAATCATTTAGACAAAGAGGACTTGATGCAATGTGTAGAAGGTTCATCACAACCAGTTTTTGTTTGTTTGTTTGTTTGTTTGCTATAGGGTGCGTGCATTCGCCAGACAGACAGAGAGACAGAGAAATAGAAAGCGAGAAATCACCCCTCAGGAGGAATGGCTACACCACAATCCCTTCTCCTCCATTCTCCTCTCGGGATCTTGGGCACGCACACACACGCGCCCAGCGTGAGTTTTAAGCCACTGGTTCCGGGACTCAAACTGCGGTAGGCTACATGGGAGTTCAGCGACATAGCCATTATGCTAACTGCTGGTCCCACAACCAGTATTTTAAAGCATATTTCCTTAGAGGTCTCCAAATATTTTACCAAGAGTCTTTATCCCTTAATTTTTAAAGCTGCTGTGATTTATTAGCAGATGAGCAAACTGTGGAATAAAAATTCCTATGTCAAATCCTACAGGAGGAGAGGAAAGGACAAAGACCAAATGAACATAGTGAGTCTGAATATGCCATTTTTTTTTTTTTTTTGGAGAGATTTTTACTGTAGGGCGCGTGCGCTCGCCAGACACACAGAGAGAGACATAGAAACAGAAAGCAAGAAATCGCCCCCCAGGGGGGATGATCACGCCGCAATCCCTTCTCCTCCATTCTCCTCTCAGGATCTTGGGCATGCACGCACATGCGCCCGGCGTGAGTTTTAAGCCACCGGGTCCGGGACACGAACCGCGGTCGACTACATGGGAATCCAGCGACATAGCCATTACGCTAACTGCTGGTTCCCGAATATGCCTTTTTTTGAAATCTAAAAAATGCAGGTATATATCATCAGAAGTTCAATAGTGTTCAAAGGGTTATAAAGAAAAACAACAGTCACTGCCCCCCCCATATCCTGCTATCCAATGGCACCACTTTTCCTTCTTTTTACTTTCTTCTAATATTCTCCCCCAACATTTTTAAACATTATATACACACTGCTATTCTTTGTTTATAAATTTTGTACAGTAATCTGTTGGTTTCTTGTTATGGAAGTTGAAGATTCTACTGACTCAAGACCATTGACAAGATTGCTTTTGCACAGCAAGTTAGAATATGAAGAGACAGGTATATTTGAGAATACCTTGGAGGAACTGATCTGTGACAACAGATCCTTTGTTCACCCCAAGGGCAAGGATGCAATGTCAGTTTCAACTTCCTTTCCTTCAAGTTTAAAGACAAAAGGTTTCAAAACGACCATCAGAGGGATTTGCACATGGTCCCTGTACTGGGAATGCAGCAAGTATCTGTTGAACATCTGCCCAGGAAATCCAGAAGGAGAGAGAGACCAGCAGGCTGCTTTGGTGTCAGGATAGACAGAAAGCTAAAGCTACTTTGGAAAGAAAGTGTACTCCCCTCTGTCAAAGTTCTGTGAAACTCAAGGACCCTATGGTAGGTATGCTGGATATACCCTAAGGTGACTTCCAATTAGAAAGATTGCCTTTTGTGTTTGAAAAAAGTGAGCTGCCATGGTATCAAAGGGTTTGTAAGAGGGACACGTGGCAAAGAATTCCAAGTAGCCTCTGAGAGTTGAGAGCAGACCCTGCTGGCTGGCAGAGACCTCAGTCCTACACAAATGCCCAGAATGCTGACAACCACATGATCTTGAAAGAGAACCCCAAACTCCAGCGAGGAATGCAGCCCATCTAATATCTTGATTGCAGCCTTTTGAGGCCCTGAGCAGGGAAGCCTACTAGGCCATGCCCAGACTCCTGATCAACCAAATCAGGTATAAATGTGTGCTCTATTAAGCCACTAAGTTTTATAGTAATTTTTTATGCAATAATAGAAAAGTAATATATTAGGTCATAGGGAAAGTCATGGCATATTTTTCTATGCAAAAATGTGTCAGGACTCTTCCAATGACCCAATAGTAGGAATATTGCTGTGGGATAATACAAGGAATCCTACCCAGAGCACAAGGGACCCTCGACAGCAGGAGTCTGAGGGACTGATCTTCCATGCCCAGAGGTTTATTGAGCATTGAGGGCAGCCTGCTCAAAGACAAAATGCACAGCCCACTGGAGGTTACAGAGAAGAAGGGCATAACGACAGGAGTCTCCAAAGAACTGACAAGTTCAGAGAAGAGTCAGGTGAACTGTCTACCATATCTAGAGAGCCCAAAGCCAGCAAAGTGCAAGGAGAATTTCCTATTTGCTACCCAGCAACTTCTTTCTTTTTCTTTTTTCTTTTCTTTTTCTTTTTTTTTTTTTTTTTTGAGAAGTTTTTGCTATAGGGTGCAAGCGCTCTTCAGAAAGACAGAGAGAGACAGAGAGATAGAAAGTGAGAAATCACCCCCCTAGATGGGATAGCCACGCTGCAACCCCTTCTCCTCCATTCTCCTCTCGGGATCTTGGGCATGCACACACATGCACCTGGCATAAGTTTAAGCCACCAGGTCCAGGACTCGAACCATAGTCGGCTACATGGGAGTTCAGTGACATAGCCATTACGTTAACTGCTGGTCCCTAACCCAGCAATTTCTTAGTAAAATAATTACCAAGACAGAGTAAAAGCTCTGATTTGCAGCTCTCCAGTCTCTATGGTGTAGACACACCTACCATTTCTATTTTCAAGCTACAGTTTAATAACTAGCTCAAGACATTTCTGACTTTCAGTACTTAGCTCTCTGGAGCTCCTACTTGAACATACCATCACTACCACACTTCCTCCATGTCTTCTCTTCCATTCTGGAGCCATCAATCAGTCTGGGAGAGTGGGGGCAGAGAGTGGACACAGCAGGTCTTCAGTGGGAAGAATGTGAGAAGAAACTTCATCTTGAATGGGAAGTGGAGTGTTGGTTAATACGCTGGACCAGACATTTAGAAGATTGAGTCTCCATCTTTGTGGCTTAAAAAGACAGAAATCCCAGCCCAGTGGCAAAATTGTAATGTACTACTCAACAATGCTGGACCCATAATCCATATGGGAGATCAGGTTTAGTTCCTGAGCTGACCTGTATGTGCCAGACACACAGCACTCACTCATGGTTCCGGCAGGAGGCAGGAGCAAGGACTGCAGCATGATGTCCTACTGAGTATTCTCTCTCTCTCTCTCTCTCTCTCTCTCTTCCCTCTCTCTCTTTCTCAGATGAAAGAAAGAAATACACTAACTTTATATATGTATATACAACTGTCTGTTTTATAAGAGCGAATAAAGGTCATGGGTATTGCCCAGATTTTCACATATACACACAGTATGGTAACAAATCAATTTCCCCTATAGACTAACTACATAAAATATAGATAAAAATTGCAACCCTACTGTCTTCATTTTACAACTTTGTCATGCTCCCTCCTTTCCTCAAACAGACCTTGATGAGTGAGGTGCCCTGTACATTCTGACGTTCTAAATAAAACGAACAATTAAATGGCCGAATTAAGTCACTTTCCTAATGCGCTTCTGTTTAAGGGCTGCCCTGTTTCTCAGCAAGCCCCGCTGTGCACGCTGCTCTGCATGAAGGCATGCACAAAGATGTATCACTGTAAAGAATCTCAGGAGAATTCCAGAGGAAAACCATCAAATTTTAAAAGCAGGAAGAACTTAGTGGCTTTGCCTAGCTAAACGGACCTGACAGCTTAATGGGAAGAAACTATGGGAACTAATCGTGAATATTTGTTACAGGAAACTCATGGGGTGCAGAAGAGGAGAGAAATGTAAACCCTGGGTGCAGTTAGACCCCTGGGGTCAATATGAATCTGTCTGCATTATTTCCACAGAATGTACACTCTCAAGCTCTGGTGAGTCATCTGGGAGCAATTTATGCAGTTGCTAGGGGTTACCCTTTTTTTGGAACGTTCTCCAGGGGTTCGAGGCCCTGAAATTCTCCTGCATGTATGCCGAGTTCTGGACGGGTGTGTTTGGTTTTATATCAGACATACGTAGCATAGCACTCAGCGGGTGCTCTTTGTAACTCATCATTACGACATTGCAGTATTTCCCAAACTGAAGTCTCACCGCCATCATGTCTGCTCAAATGAAACTCTGTCAGATAAATATTATTGACTAGAAGGAGCTCAAAAGTAATGGGACTCTTTGCCATATTTATATCTTCATTGAATATTTGGACTATCCTTGTTTTTAGTCTCTGACTTCAATTCTCACTTCACTGAGAAAATAGAAGCAATCAGAAGAAAACTTGCACAGGCTTCTGTCAGAGTATGCACATCCTTACATCCTTCACGTTCCTATCTCACCCATAAATGAAATTTTCATTCTGCTCTTAACCCCGCCTTTTATGGATTAGATCCTATTCATCTGGTCTAATCAACTTTCCTACTAGCTCCTAAACCATTCCTACTAGCTCCTAAACCATTCATTTCTCACTGTATGTGGGATCGTTCTACGAGGATTCAAACACACTATGATTCATCTCATCTTAAATACAACAAAATAGCCATATGCACATATTTTGACCCATTCTTCCCTACCAACCTCTGCCTTTTCCTTTGCTCTCCTTTGCAACTAATTTCATGACTGCCTCTAGTTCCTCTAGTCCTTTCCTCCCAGTCTGTCTTGCATCTATTCAATCAGGCTTTTGCTCCTGCCACTCCACTAAACTATTCTCAACAAGGTCGTCAGTAGTTTCCACATCCCTAAGTTCAGTGGTATATTCTCATTGATTGTCTTAATGACCTGTCAGTGCGGCATGTGACAAAGTTGATCACTCACTCTTTCTTAACATGGATTCTTTATGTGGTTTCCCTGACAAGTCACTCTTGTTTTTCCTTCTTCCTCCCAGATCACTCCTTAGACTCCTGGATTGGTGACTTGATGACTTGGTGTTGGTCCTTGGCTGCTTCTCTTCTCCAACTGTCCTCACTTCCTTGCTGACATCATCCATTCCAATGACCTAACTCATTATTTATTTACCGATGACCCCTGGTTTATATTTCAGGGCAGTTTTCTCTCCCAAATTCTAGGCTCCTATGGCCAGCAGCCTCCTTCATATCTCTATTTAGGTGCCTAAACTCTCAAACTTTAAAGATCCCAAACTGAATCAATCTTCCCCTAAACTCTCTTCTATCTTCAGCCTTCTCCATCTTTCCTGGGAGGAACTTCATCCTTCTAATGGCTCACACCACAAATTCTGACATCTTCTCCTTCCTTTCTCCACTCATAACCAGTTAGGAAATCATGCTGGCTTTTCCTCTAGAATGGATCAAGACTCTAATACTTCTCATCACCCCTACTGACACACTCACAGTCTCTCTTCTGCCTTAGAATAACCTTCTGGACTCCAGTATTGCCAAAGGGTCTTTTATAACACAATAGTCAGAGTACCTCTTATTATTCCTCTGCTTAAAACTCTTCAGCCTCCTAAATTCCCCTGGCAAGGCAATTTTCTCAGTTGAAGCCACTGCATGTTCTTAGGCTAGAGGAGATCACTTTCCTCAGTCAGAAAGGAAAAGCTGCCTCTACCAGCAGAGTCAGCTGAATTTAGAGAGTTCTGTTCTTCAGCTGCCTTAGGGTCCACGTGCATGTCTTCATCATGGGGTACTCTCCTTCCCAAACTATGCCATAACTTCAGTGTAAGAGATCGCGAGAGGTTTTACACCCAGATTACTACTTCTGGAGACATATTGATGATATCACCTAGGTATCAATAAACAATAGTTTAATAATTTTCTTGTCATTAGTTCTTTCATAGTTTGTAACTTTGGGTTTGATGACCTTACTAAACTAAGAGTTGTTTGAAACCATGATTTTACTTTTCCAAATGCACATATTTTAAAAATCTATCCTATTCTCATTAATGTCTATTTTTCTTGCATTGTCATAAAATGTGTGTGGTTTCTTCTTTCCTTTAAAAAAAAAAAAAAAAGGAAGTTTTGTTGTAGGGTGCAGCATTTGTCAGAGAGAGAGTAAGAGAGAAAAAAGAGAAAGTGAGAAGTGACCTGATAGGAGAATGGCCACGCTGCAGCAGCTTCTCCTCCGTTCTCCTCTCAGGGTTATGGGAATGCAAGCACATGTGCCCAGCATGTTTTTCAAGCCACTGGATCCAGGACTCAAACCACGCAATTGAAAATGTAGGATACAGCTGCCTTAACCACCACGCCACCTGTTTGGCCCAGGTTTCTTCTTTCTTGAATGCACTAAGATTTTTATTTAAGGTCTAATATGTGGACAATTGATTTTGTTTGTTTTGTTTTTTGTTTGTTTTTTGTTTTGTTTGATTTTTTAGTTTACTTGAGAGCGTGCGAGCTCTCAAGAAAGAAAATAAGAAAGCATCTCTCATAGGGCAAGGTCATACTGCAATCCTTTCTCCATTTCTCCTTCCAGATTTTTGGGAAATTATGCACACATACCAAACATGTTTTTAAGCCTACAGGTCTGGGACCTGAACTGTGTGGTCGGCATATGGGATCCAACCACCTTAACTACCACACCACTTGTTGGCCCCATGGACAATACTCAATACGATTCCTGTGTGTTTATAAGCAAATGCATTCTCTACTTTCAGAGATGGTTAAGGTGTAAATGTGGTTCATCAAATTCCCTCTAGTCTTCTATTTTGTGATGACTTGATTTTTCAGTTTCTGACAAAAGTTTATTAAAGTTTATACTATAGATCTGTAACCACAAAACAAAACAAACAAAACCCAACACCTGTAGTGGCTTCCATCACATGTTACAAAAGGCCCACCCCTTGCAGTGACCGGAACATCTTCACTGACTCAGTTATCCCT